>NW_011887777.1:795746-797790 GCF_000806365.1 Fopius arisanus
CTGCCAATAATAAACCCACTAACGTTAGTCCACTGAATTGATGCGATTGATTCAATGGAATCCAAACGGGTTCAACGCCCGCTACACGTTCATCAAAAAACTTCAAAATAAATACAACCCGGACTTATTTTGGTTTCAAGAAACAAATTTCAAAAATCCCCCAGGCAATAAATTGAGAGGGAACCAGAGTTGCCAGATAGCGAATTTTTTGAAAATGTTTTTTTGATTTTAAACAGTCCCAATCAAGCAAGTCCAGCCGATATCGCGAATGATTGACACTTTTGAAATGGCCTAGTTGATATCTAATTCGAAGCTTGCTATCATCTATCCTATTCTTGAAAAACCAAAAACAATTTTTGGAAAAAATCGCCATCTGGCAACCCTGGAGGGTACAAATGTTGGTACGTAAATAGAAACAACTATGGTAAGGCAAGTGGAGGAGTGGCTATATACGTGAAGGAAAATATTCCAAATGAAGAAGTAAAATTTACTAAAACCTTAGAAGCTATCGCAATACGGGTAAGAGTCCCTAATCAAATCACGATATGCAATGTTTACCTCCCCAACAGCCAAACACTGGACCTTGGAAGCCTTGAAGACCTACTCCATCAACTCCCCAAACCCTTCCTAATAGTCGGTGACTTTAATAGTCACAGCCCCCTACGGGGGAACCCAACATCCAGACCATGCAGCAGTCGAAAAATAGTGGAAGATTGGATACAGGACGATGAGTTGATTTTATTGAACTCAAACGCCCCCACCCATTTCTGTACAGCAAGCGGGAACTCCAGTTCCATTGACCTAACGGTGTGCTCGGCTGAACTGGCCTCAAGAATAGAATGGAAAGTAGATAATTATCTAAACGATAGTGATCACTACCCTCTTCATATCCAATGTTCTTCCCCTGATATCGAAGATAGAAATGAAATGTCCTGCAAAATTCAGTGCCGAAAGCTCACCTGGAACTTCAATAAAGCAAACTGGATAGGATATCGGCAATACTCTGACCTTTTAATAAGCAATTTAGCAGAACCAGATTCATCAGGTGTATCTATAGACGAACTAATAACAGAAATCACAGAATTAATCTCTGAAGCAGCCGATAATAACATCCCAACAGTCTCGAATAAATACAGGAAAAAAGCGCTCCCGTCGTGGAATGACCTCTGCTCGGCCACTATCAAGGAATCTAAAAAGGCGTTCAATAAATATAAAAAACATAAAGACAACGAATCTTTCAAAATTCAACCCAAGAGACTCCGAGCGAAAGCGAGAAGAACCTTGAAAGAATCCTATTTCAATTACATGAAAACTCTCATATCTTCAATGAAAAAGCGACAAATGTCAACCAATGAAATATGGAAATCTATAGGCCGACTTAAAGGACAAAAATACTCAAGAATCTCTCGGGTGCTAATAAATTCCGCAGATGAATCCATCAGTGACGCTTCGGAAATTGCAAATCTTCTCGCAAAATCCTTCGCAGACAACTCGAGCAATTCCAACTACCACCCAGATTTCTTAGCTTTCAAATCCCTTCAAGAACAACAGTTAAGCTCAATAAGAGAAGACGAAGTAGAAGATCAGTCGCACGACTACCACGGTAACGATGAAGTTCTAGATCAAAAAATTACCATTGGCATAAACGCCTATTTCAGCATGGATGAACTCAACTTCGCTTTGTTATTATCGAAAAATTCAAGCCCTGGTCCAGATGGTATCCCAAGTCTCTTAATAAAAAATCTGAGTACGAACAGCCTTCAATACATTCTAAAAATATATAATTTAATATGGAACTCTCAATCCTTTCCTCAATGTTGGAGGCTGGCTACAGTGGTCCTTATTCCTAAACCAGGAAAAGATCACGCGAAACCCTCGAACTATCGCCCGATAGCTCTGACATGCAACCTCGGAAAATTATTGGAGAAAATGGTGAATCGATGACTGAAATGGGCCCTCGACGAAGAATGGTTCTCAAACCACCAAAGTGGATTCAGACAATTTCGATCCACGACAGATCATCTTTCCAAACTACACAACGTCA
>NW_011887777.1:798785-801602 GCF_000806365.1 Fopius arisanus
AAAAAAAAAAAAAAAGAATCACGTAGTACCGCCCTTATATAGGACCTATATTATAAGTGATAATATGGAGGGTTGGGGGTTCTCTTGTCTGCCTCCCTCTTGCACGTATTGTATTGAAGAGAGAGGTAGATAGCCCTAGCTATAGACTGACAACATTGTATTGGTAGAATTTATCCTCTAAAAGACTAAAAATTGTCACGCATCAGATTAGTTTGTAATGCGCACGATGAATAAAATTTATTGAACTTAGGTGAATAAGAATTTTTGTTATGACAGTATAATAATTAACCAAATAACAAAAATTTTTATCTTTTTCACGTTCACTATTTGTTTTAACCCATATACATCGTGATAAATATATGATAAATTTTTAACTGTATGGGTGAAATTATCCTACGGAAGGGAAATATTTATGGTACTGTTAATAAAATTTATTATTTTCAAGCAATGATTGCGAAGCGTAAGCATAAAGCTTCCTGAGAAGTGAGTCATGTAAATCCTCTAGATTGGAGACGATTTATACTGAAATATTTTTTTCGGCAAACTTTTTTTGCTTTACTCTTCATCCTCGGGAGTCTAGAGGACTGACTGTAAAGCATTTATTTTCTAGCAACTTTTCTGGGAAAACCAATGTCAATAATTTTTTTCAAGAGTAAATCCTTATAGAGTTTCTCCTTGCAAAACTCGAGTGATTCTCAACATGAATAAACATGAATAACTCACTATTTGCAATAGGTCACTCTACAAAAGGTTTACTATTCAAGTGGCTCACTGACACTGGTTTTTTTATTGATTATTTGAATAAAAAATGCTCTATTGTTACTAATTGCAGAAAGTAAATTATTCTCAACGTAATTTATGTTCATTCGTCTTGATTTATGTTCAGAATCATTCATGTTTTGCAATGAGTTAGTGTAGAGCATTTACTCTTGAAATAGAATATAACTAGTGGTTGTTTCTTGAATATTTAGCAGGACAAATTCTCTGCAGCACCTTATTGCAGAATGTGGATTATTCTCTGCATGATTCATGTTTATTTCAGTTAAATCATGTTGAGGAGATCCATGTTCATTCATATTGAAAATAACCCAGGTTTTGCAATGAGGAACTCTAGAGAATTTACTCTGGAAAGATACTATTGACACTGGTTTCTTCAAGAAAAGTTGCTAAAAAATAAGTGCATTAAAGTCAATCCTCTAGACCCTACAGAAGGTATTGTAAAGTGAAAAAAGTTGCAAGAAAAATGCTTTAGATTCAATCGTCTACAGTGTAAAAGATTAACTCTGAAGCAATAATTTTCTACCAACTTTCCTAGAAACAACCAATATTAATAATATATTGCAAGAGTAAATCCTCTAAAGATCCTCATTCTAAAACATGAATAGTCCTAAAAAGAAGATGCCATGTGCAACTTTTATGGTAAATTTTTTAGAATAACCCATTGTAAATAGTGAGTTATTTTTAACGTGATTAATATTTATTCATGTTGATTCATGTAAACAATAACCCATGTTTCGCAATCAGGTACTCTAGCAAAGTTACTCTTGAAATATAATATTGACAAAGGTTTTTTTTTGGAAAAGTTGCCAGAAAAAAATATTTGAGAGTAAATCCTCTAGAGGATCTACTGTAAAGCATTTATTTCTTGCAAATGTATTAGCAAAAACCGGTGTCAATAATATATTTCGAGAGTAAATTGTGTACAGGATTTACTACACTAGAGTCTAGAGGATCTACTGTAAAGCATTTATTTCTTGCAAATGTATTAGCAAAAACCGGTGTCACTAATATATTTCGAGAGTAAATCCTGTACAGGATTATTGGAAAACATGGATTATTGTCTACATAAAACACCTTGAATAAACATCAATCACGTTGAGAATGACTCACTATTTGCAACGAGCTACTTACTCTAGAAGATTTATCATAAAAATTGCACATAGCATACTCTTTTTAAGACTATTGATGTTTTTGCATACTTTTTATCTTGAATAGCTGCCAAGAAAATGCTGTAGAGTTGCTCATTGAAAAAAGTGAGTTATTCTCAACATCATCCTTGTTTATTCATGTTGGGAATAACCCCCTTTTTGCAATAAATGCCTCAATATGAATTTTTGTGCTAATGATTTTTTCATGGAATCATGTCCGTGCAACAAAAAATTGGAAAAAAAACTATCAATAAAAAAATGCAATAGAATTTCCTCGAGAACAAAATAGAAAAATAAAATGAAATGAAATAAAATCATTGACAGAATAAATTAGTATAAATAAACTTACCGTTTAGGCCCCCGTTTTCGTCTCTTCATCGATAAAAGTAGTCGTCCTTTTTCACTCAGATTATTTTTTCTTTTTCGCGTCATTTTCTAAAGTTTCGACTTGCACAAACACTCTCTTTCACTCGCGATTACACCAAAAAAACTGCAGCCGGCACACTAAAATCCTCGAAGAAGCGAATGCGAGATTTGCCGGCGCTAGTGGCCAAAAATCAGAATCGATTATAGTTCTTTCGATTCGATTATAGATCAGATATGGCGCATCAATTCCCATGAAAGTGTCATCCGGACCGCTCATCGCTCCCCCTAAATTTATGAGATGACACCCACAAGATCCCCGGTAACCGAAATGGCAGGTAGGTTATGATTTTATAATTGAATTGACTGTGTTCGCAAAAATGTTTCAAAAAATGAAGGGCAATTTGCTGCTTCAAGTTAATTTATCAAACATATACTCTTCAAGTTACACATTGATCTTTGTTTATCCATAAATGTTTGTCAACGAAAAAAACAGTAGAGTACCGAAAACAGTGAATTGTTCTCA
>NW_011887777.1:805138-868016 GCF_000806365.1 Fopius arisanus
TTTTTCCGCTTCCAGACCTAATTTCCGACCCACCGAAATAAATGATTGATTTTTTACGACCAAAATTGGATTTTTTCATTCAATAATACGGTCGTAATTAGTAACGCCGTAAACAGCCAATTTTGATCCGTTTCCTAGGGAATTTTCTAGGGACATGTCGGGCAGAAATCCCTCCAACCGGGCCTTAACCTCCACATACCTAACTTCTCAGTGTTCTAAAAGGCATCTGATAAACGCCGCAAAACGCCTCCTAATGGGAGCAAAAAAATAAGTTTTAAGTCGAGATAAACGCGCAAAATCTCTCCCCTGGTTGAAGTCTCGTCATTGGCGTTAGCAATCTCCCCTATAATCTCTGTCATTACCATCTAGAAGTATCTCTACACTAGATTCGAATAGCTTTTCATCATATACTACATGGTAATGTCTCAATCACACAACACAACGAAGTAATTTGTTGAAAATTCAAAACATCTTGCTCTAAGAAAAATTACATCAAAGCTCAAGTACTAATATCTTAAGTTCTACCTGCAAGTTAAGCAGATTATGGTTTGTATAACTAGGAAATAACCGTCTGAACATAAACTAAAAAAAAAACAAAAAAACTTCAACACTCCATATCTCACGTATGGAACAACCCCTAGAGTTGAGTCAATCACCAAAATTTTTAGTTTTCATTGGCCTAAATGGGAATTGGTCTAAAAAAAAATTAAATAAGTCAACTTTTTGTTTTGCCGAATTTTGCCGAATTCTTATGAGATTATAGAGTTTTATACATTTAATAAAAATAATTTCACGAAATTTCGTGCAAAAATTTGAAAAAAAAACCAATTCCCTTTTAGGCCAATGCAAAATAAAAATTTTTGTGTTTGACTCAACTCTGGGGGTTGCTCCATACGTGAGATATGGAGTGTTGAAGTTTTTCTGATTTTTTTTTAAGTTCCGAATTACGAAGGGGGGAAATAAAAAAAAGGGAATTTCCATTTAGATTTTTGAAAAACGAAGTCAGGGAATTTGGTTACATGATATTGTGATGGGCGGCGTCGGAGATATTCTATGCTGAACATTTCTGTAATTCGTTTTATTGTTGTAAAAAAGGAAAAAACACTTATTGAAAAAAAGTGAGGCAATTCCCACCTGGAGAAAGGTTTCCTGAATACACAGATTTTTTTTTTATATCCTCTTTTTTCACAGAGATATTCTCTGCTGAAGGCTGGTATATGAAAAGTGCAGCTAACTTCAAGTTCATGAAAAAAGAACATTCATTGCTGGTTCCACTGGTCCTCTGGTCAAATCCATTGAATACTTAGTACTCATCAATTTATCTCATCAGGCAAACAACCAAGTTCTCCAAACACATAAGTTCTCCAGTTCAATTGATACAGTATGCCCTTTTCTACTTTCCTTCACAGTAAAAGAAAAAATATTTTTAATGAACTTACAATGATGAAATTTGCGAGATTTCACGAGAAGGATATTGAGTCTGGTCCTGAAGTCCAAGAAAAAAATTGAAGAACTGGACTAAAATGAAAAAACTACGATTATCTCCAAAACTAAAAACAACAAAGTGGATCTTTCTCATGCGGAGGTCCCCATGCATATATAGAAATAATTTGCCAATACACAAAAAGAGATCATATGACAATTAGCATTGGAGCAACATTGTAAATAAATCTTATGTGCAGATTTCAACCCTTTAAGTAATTAAGAGAAAAGAGCCATTCTATTTGTATGGTTTTCCACCAAATGCGTGCCTTAAATCACGTTTTCAGCTATTGTCCCCAGTGAGAATGTCATCTTAAGTCTGCTTGCCACATATTACAACCTTAAAGTCCCTTATTAAATTTTATAACATCACAATAGATAAATGCTTAGAACTGAACAATGGATTCACGATATAAATGTTATAGGAAAATACCTAATACGTCCAATATATTTTTCATAACAAATAAAATTGTTAAGTCATGATCACATTAAAATATAAAACGATGCAAAACTTATTTATACAACGAGGATAATTCATCTAAAAATAGTGTTGACAAATTTATACACTATTAATTGAATAGGTCTCAGAAACTGACTTAAAATCATTCGGAGTGACATTTTGCTCATCAGTGCGACATCTCAAATGAGCAAAACTCGATTATTACCAAAGTCTACAACAGCAATTCGCCCCGTGCGGGTTAAAGCAATGCCCGATGGTCTGTCCATCTGTCCATCCCCTTGTCCAAAACTCCCGAATATCCACTCAAGATTACCAGCAGCGTCTCGAACCTGAATCCTATGATTCTTCGAGTCCGCCACTATGAGATTTCCATTGTCATCAACAACTATTCCTTGTGGCCTCAACAGAGCGAGACTAGCATCCTCTGTACCGAACTCCAGTGTCCGCGCGCTATTGAAGTCAGCACTGATAACGACAAGTCGATGATTGTTGAAATCAGTCATAACGACATTTCCCTCAGGATTAAAAGCAACACTTCGTGGTAAATCAAAATTCTTGTACATATTGCCTACGTTCTCAGATCCATATGTACGAAGGAAAATTCCAGACGAAGTGAACAACTGGACACGATGGTTTCGAGTGTCTGATACCACAATCTGGCACTGGCTGTTGGTAGCACAATCCCAAGGATAGCTGAATTGGCCGACTTTAGAACCCTTCTCCCCGAAGGCAAATATGAAGTCGCCCTCCATTGTCAGAACCTGGACTCTATGGTTGTCCTTATCCACGACGATCAACCGCTTTTCCGCATCGATGGCTACACCAGCAGGACGATCGAATTGAACGGGTCCAGTGCCGAGTGTTCCGAATCTTCGGACGAAAGTGCCATTCTCTTGCCAAATTTGAATCCTGTTGTTCGATCTGTCAGCGACAACAATGTGTCCATCCTTGTCACACGCGATGCCCCAGGGCCGACACAAGTTGTCTTCCTCCATTCCCTCATTACCAATCACAGATATAGTTTCTAACCCTGTTGTGAAGGAATTCCCGAACTTGCGGACTACCACCGGAAATGGATTCAGCGGTACTGGCCTGCCTTTTCGCATAAGGTTGTTCATCATTTTTGTTTCGGAATTGGAGAGAAGTCTGTGCAGTTCGACTTCTTGGCTGAGAGTCAGACCAGCGATGTGCCGGAGAAGACCCATCACTACTCCTTCTAAAGTAGAGTTTTCTTCAGAATTGGACTTGGTACTGCTCAGCGAAGATATTGAGTCCAGAGGACTCTCACTGCCACATTGCGACCCACTATCGTCCGATGGTGTATTACTGGAGACCTGAAAGAGTCAAACAACTATTCAAATTTAGTTGAAAATACGAGGCATTAGTTATTCCTCTTATTTTAAGTGTAATGACTCAACTATTTAATAATGGCAAATGTGAAGCATCAGTCTTAGCTGTTCAAAATAAATGACTTAATAGAATCACTGGAAAATGAAAATGAAAAATAGCATTCTGAGAATTGGTGAACATTCTCCAAATGATAAAAATGAAATTATGCGACAAGAGAATAGGTCGTGCACGATCCATTGAACAGTAAACACGGAAATCTTATAAATTGGAAGCTATGCAATGCGGCTTCGCAATTGACAATTACCTTTTCGGTTGAATTATATTTTGAGTAACGATATAATGAGGTATCAGGTGCTTCATCCCATACTTGTATTCTAAATTAAGCCCACAATAGTATAAAGTTTGGTATAAATACAAAGAGTGTTATTTGACTCAAAATTAATTCCTCACCCGAATCCTGAGGCCCTTAGACAACATTCCGTTACCACGAAACCTTGCAAGGACACCAGGGACAATTCTCAACGATTTAACAGCGTTTGTGACACTAACGATAAAAATTTGCTTTAGTTCTCTATTTTTTTAAAATTTATCTTTAGTTTTTAATAAACAGTGATATTTATGAGAAAGACAATTACATCATCATACGTGCGGCCGTTTGTTAGCATCTCCTTGTAGTTATTGTTAATATGCGCAACTTCATGATTGTATATGTGATCGTCGGTGTTCATGATGATAGTCTGCTAAAATGTTTTAATTCCCCACTGAGAGCAAAAAATGTCTCCAACTGATACTAATCAGAGAACTTCGACTTGGGAATTGCTAGTGAGACGTTTACTGTCACTCGAGTACTGTTAGAATATCGTACTGATTGAGATGAGACTCCCAATAGTGTTCGATCACAACTAATAAATTTATAGGGCGACAAGTCTTCAATATATTCCACTCATCCGCCATGCCGGAATTGATGGGGGAAGGGATGGAGAGCGTCTCAGAATTTTTAATAGGTCAATTACAGGTAGAAAATTACCCTAGAAGATTCAACCAGCCGTACATGATGACGGAATGTAATGGAATAGCCACGAGGAAATTAGTACTAGCAATTGCCAAAGGGCCAAAAAGGTTACGAAAGGTTTTGGGTTTTACTGGATTACAAGCGTAAATTCTGTAGAATGTCTAAGCCGATTCTTTTACATAGGTACTCGGTTTTTCCGCTACAAGAGATTCAGTACGAAATTTTCACGGGTTTACGGTGCTTAATATCTTTTTCGTCTACAAAAAAATGGTAAAAAAATTGAAGTATAAAAAAAATTATTTTTATAATGACAATGATTACGGACTGAAAAAATGTTAGCGCCTCTTCTAAAAAAAACTATCAAAAAATCGAATGCAATAGTATTAAAATCATACGAAGAAAATAGTATATTTCTCACCTAGGGAGGTAAAGTAAAGAAGTCTTGCCCACGTGCAGAATTACCGCCCGAGCCGAAAGCGAGGGTGATAAGCACGTGGGTAAGGCTTCTTTATTTTACCTTACGTGGTGAGAACATCATTTTTTCCCCGGCGTAGGAGCAAAGTGAGAATTCAGGGAAGTGTGTACTTTGCTCCCGCTGGGGAGAAAACGAAATTATGAAATTTATATATTAATAAAGCGTTAATCATTTGACAGTGAAATTTTCTCCGTTGTTCGAGATGTTTTACAAAAGGTCAGATAATTTAGTGTTGAAAATGTAAAATTTACTTTGGAAAAAGTCTCCTTCCACTCATTTCTAGGGCCTTTATTAAAAAATGGAAAATTTGTCAGCTTGAAGATTAAATCCTTCAATAATTTCCCACGTTTTTCATATCAACATACAGAAATATTCAGTAAAACTCGCCTATCTTTTCCGTAATTTTGAAGTTGATTCAGGAACATTCTTTTAAGGAACTGCTACAGAATTATATGATATGAATTCGACGAGAAATAAATATTAGAAATAAATGGAGAATCATTAGGCAATAATCAGATGCGAGTTACCAAAACTAGTGAGTAATTTCTAAGAAAAATTTGATTTTTTTTTTCTTTCTAAATCGTTTTTAGTGTCACTGTCCCGAAAATTCGTATACGGTTGATAACATTTCATTTTTTTATACCAGTAGAGTTATAATGATCAAATGGTATAAATGGTATAAATATGGATGTAAGAATTTATGACCTGCTCATACACCTTTTTCCAAGTAATGGTAATGTATATAAAATTTTTCTCATCGATCCCATGGAAAATTTCTAATTTTTCATTCTGATTACTTCAAAAACCTTTTTAGGCTTTTTAACATTTTGTCAGGCATTCGATACTACCTTTCACAAAATCAACTATACGCACGGAATTGAGAATTACTCTATTTCCTGGGTAATGGGGGGATAGGGGTTCTCAAAATTACACTGCTCTATTTTGAAGGTACCTTTTCCGAAGCCCCTTCTGTATTGAATATCTATTTTCAATACTATTTCTTCTAGGACATTCTTGAGTTTGATTATTCGGCATAAAATAGGATGAATCATTGTTGCCACCTGCGGAATGCTAGTCTTCATGATTAAGGGTATACCTTCCGGTTGTCTAAGTGGCGAGAGTGACCAGTCATAAAACAATAACATGTAATTCTATTGGACTGTTGTAGATTTTTGATTCTTAACATCGATAGCAGATAGCAGCAGCCCTCTCCTTTAACAATCCTCACAGAGACAACTTCGTAATAAATTTTGCCCGACGCTTAGTAATGGTACAGTGGTAATGCACAGTTTTAAAATTGTGGTAAAAATAGCTGTTTAAATGAGCGTTAGATTTCGGGGTATATTAGTTTTCCACAAACGGTTTCAAAAATTGGGCATTTCTTTATGTTAAAATTAGTACATTATTTGGATAGGGTTACGATAAGGTATTCTTGAGATCGTGAGCGTTTATATAACCCCATTAGTCAAAAAAAACCTTTACAGCAACATGGTATGGGAAGTGGCGTTTTGAGCCCAGGGAACGAGTGTTGAAAAAGAGACTTCGACTTTCACACAGCCGAATTTTTTGCTGAAAATAAATCAATTAAAACTTTTTGGACTGAAAAAAAACTTTTTAAAACGAAAGAATGCCTTTTCTAGACACCAAGTATAATAATTGTGGGTCAGTTGTGGGTTATTGTTGTATGGACGGTACCGGCACCGCAGGTACATGATCGCAAGTGATCCCTTCTGTGCCTTTCATACCTTTACACCAATTACATGGAGATAGTGATGCCAATGGTTTTCCATTTTGTACCATTTCCATTTTGAAGGAAGCAAGGAAGAAATTATGACGAGTCGAGAGGGTAGACGGATAATATGCAATTGAACAATCAGATTGACGAATGTTTGAAAATAAAACATGATTTCTATCACCCAATCACTAATTTGAGTCGGAATCATAATGAATCAGAGTGCAGTATTTTCAGTTACGTGATTTGTTTTTTACGTGATAATCTCCTCGCCCGGGAAGAAAGAGAGGAAAGAGAGAAAAGCTCCATTAAAAATTACCCGTAAAACATTCAAAATTGATTTAAGAAAATAGGAAACCGTCTCCCTATAAAGACAACATCTGAATAAATATAATCCTTGAATGGAAGGTCAATTCCAGCCATAATGTGATTGACGATCAAGATTCTCGAATACTAAACTCTGACTAGCTAAAATCCAAAAGAAAAAAATTGTCTCCCGAATAGGCCTCAACGTTCAAAATTTATTGGATATTTCTCTCGTTTTTTTCGTAGCAATAATTGGGAAATAAGCGATAAGTTTTAAAGTATTTTGTAGCCGATTAGTTATAGGGGTAATATTTGGACATATTTATGGAAAAAAATTGGAAATGGCTGCATAAAAACTAATCCAGGAACTAAATACACTTATTTCCATTCTCCACTTCAATACCACTTGGCTAATATTTTTTCTTTCGAATTCTTCTTACCACGTAATGGGAATGAATTTCCATGATTGATCTTCCATCCTATTTCAATCATCAAATTAAATAATGCCTTATTATGAATTGATAAAAAATGAAGTATCGATCTTACCCCAGAAAGTATTGTGAATTTTGAGTGAAGAAAAATTGCAGACAAAAAGTGTTCAATTTCACAGCAGGTATCCCTATTTGGCAACTCTGCCATATATTAATTATAATTCTATCTTGGTAGAGATTCGTAGTATGATTCTCGTCGTCATATTAAATTACACGTTGCAAATATCTTTTTGTCACGAGCTTTTATACATTATACATGAGAAACTTATTCTCAAATTCCATTGAGTCATCTAGTTTCGCCACTTCATTTATTATTTTCTATTTTTCTCATTTTGTATAATTTGAGTCTGAAAGATTTTCAGTTATATGACTTATGCACATTACCGGTAATTTTAAATAAAACATGAAATACATTACCAAAAAAAATATTCCCATTTTATTGTTGTCTCTCTCTCGATTTCTGATTTTTCCATCTTTTTTATTTCCACAACGTTCAATTAAAATAATATTGTACATATAAAATATACCTCGATAATTGTTATTGTCTACTCCAGCTAATTTGTCCATATTACCACAGATCCTCTTAGACCGCTCCAATTTTCTTACCATTTCAGTGACATTGCAATCCGATTTCCAATTATAGGAGTTTGAAGTCAATATTCAATGTAAATCTACTAAATTTTTCGTCCATCTTAAAAATAGAAAAAAATTAGACTTTTTATGCTAAACGAAGATTGATTTTTTAATCCAAGTTTGAATTTCCAGATACGTTATAAGATTTGAATATTAAATAAAGTTCAATTTTTCATAAATTGAATTTTCAAACAGCGAAAATGATATGATCATTTTATGATTTTCCACATGCCATCGAAACAAAAGCGGATTTCAATCTTTAATTACGATGAAAATTTAAATTTGTACTTGTAGAACCAAAAAGCTAATTAAATTGATAAATACCACTCCTAATGTGATCGAGTTTTCAACAATGTTTTAATTTACTGCAAGGACAAAGGTACTTTAAATCTCACGGCAATATGGCGTCATCCCCCCCAACCACCCTAGTCCCGTCTTCCTCCACTCCAGTCCCTTCAGTCACTCACCAACACACACTATAGATGATACAGATACTGTAGATAGAGATGTTTCTCTTCGCTCTCTTCCATGTTTTGGCGCCATTGGCTATCGGCCCGATCCGCCCGATCCAACGATTTGCCACAGTCGAAGCATCTCAACTTTTTCTTAACGCTTAAATAATCCCCAAAAAAATGTCAAAAAAGGAGACAAAACAAATCAACACATTATTTAATTATTTCAAGTCTCCTAAAAATGTTACACCCCAGGCTGATAAGAAGACAACACCCAAGAAACCCGAACCGACGACACCAACACGAACTCTCAAGGGCAAAGGTTTGTCGCCTCATTATTTATTATTTTAATTCTACGAAACATGTCAACAATTGCTGTTATGAGGTGGCCTGACATCAGCTAAAATCAGCTAAAATTTTCTCTGGGTTTTGAAAGGTGTGAATTCCTTTGTCTGGATATCCGATGCTTTCCCAGACAAAGGGAGAAATCTCCAACGGGTTTTCATTCTAAATTTTTACTGTTGAATTTCTCTCCCCTTCTCAATATTATTTTCTTTGACTTTCAATCGATGAATTTTTTTTTTTCGGCCCTTCTCACATCGATAATATATATCGAGAATTGTGAAGTAATTGTGCTTTTGAATGATTGCAGGCAAGGGGAAGGGAAAGGAGAATAAAGATGAGGCGAAGCCAGCAGCTAGAAAGAGACCCTTGAAAGCTAGGACACCCGATTTTGATGAGGAGGATGAGGAAAAAAAAGATGAGGAGGAAGAGGTTACAGCTAAACCTAAACGCAGGAGAATTATAATCCCTGAGGAGGACTCTGAGGATGGAGGAAGCTCCAGTGATGATTATGTACCTGGTAGGTATTTCTTTAAAATCCGTCGTTAATTAAAAAAAAATCAAAGTTATCCTACTAATTCGAATTTCAGAACTATTCTTTATTCAACAAGGCTATTGTTTCCTGGGATAATAAGCCCAATGAATAATTTGGTCAATACAAAAAATACTTGTTCAATCAATTTCAACTTGGTCATTCATTCATTTAGTTAATTAATTTTTTGACAGGAGTCAGGAGTTGAAATTTCAGGCAGTTTTCTCCTAATCGCTTCTTCTATTTTATTATATCACGCACCGAAATTTTGGGCTTATTAGACATTCTATCTCCATGTTTCTGGTCAATTCCTTCATTTTCTCAGTCATCTGTCCTGAAAATCTTGTGATATTTTTTTCCTTTATTCGCGATGTAGACAATTCGCGATAAAAATCATTTGACTCAAGAGTGAGAACGAACGTAATTATTTATGTAAATAATCATTTAGAGGCACTATTAGACCAAGGGTAAACTATTTACTCATGTAGTTATGTGCATTTGTACAAAAAATGGGGAGGAATCAAAGGTTGATAAGGATGTAAAAACAAATAAGACTTTTGTGGTGCCAAAAGAAAAAAAAAACTTAGTTTATTTTTTGTGCCACGTATCCCAGAAGTTAAAACGTAAAGGAGATTTAAAGATAGCAATTCAACTTAGTGCAGCTATTACTGATGAAAAATCTGAAGTTGTTGCTTACATATTAAATTGATACTGATTTTGGTGTTTAACGTTCGTTGAAATCGCCAATGGGATTATGAGGACAACTCAGAGATTTCAATTTAACTAAACATTTTCGATACGCTTTGTAATTATTTTTGAGAAGAGGATACTTGCTGGTATTGGATGTAGGCTGTTTCAGAGTTTAAAGGGATTTCACGACAACGTCAACAGATTCTTTTAAGTTTTGCATGGAATTATTCTTGAGAATTATTTCATTATTCATGGTTCATTAGCTAATTTACCTAGGGCAATTTGATTAATCTTCTTGATATTTTAATCTTTGTATTGTTCCAGATGAATCTGAAGAAGCTTCTGAGTCAGATAATGACACAGAAGATGTTGATGAGAGTTCGTTTGCCACAGAAACGGAAACTGATGAAGAAACACCGCAGGTATATTTGTATATTTAAATGCAAAAATTGAGAGATACAATTCATTATTGCTAATATTTTCTTTACCTTTTGTAGAAAAAGCAGAAAATGTCAAATAGAAAATCTTCTACTAGGGCGCTGAAGAAACCTGCTGAAAGAAAAGTCACATCAAAAGTAAGAAATAGAATGAAATATTTTTTATCTGTTTTATTAAAAAGATGCTTTTTCAGTTTTTTTAAATCTCTAACTAATGGAGCACAATTATAAAATGAATCTCTAGAATCTCATAATTCTAATAAACTAGTAATCTCGCTTGTAGGAGATACGATAATTAACATAAATAAACTTCCAGGAGGAATCTTTCCAACTGCAAAAGAATCCCTCTGTAACAGGTCCCACCTCAGGCGCGGACTCGTGGCCTCACCTGAAGTTAGACTTCTTGAAGCCAGAGAATCGTCGTGATAAAAATCGTCGTCTTCCCTCCGACGAAAAGTACGACCCTCGGACCCTCTACGTCCCCGAAGACTTTTTAAACAAACAGACCCCTGGAATGCGTCAATGGTGGGTCCTCAAGTCGCAGCATTTCGACTGCATCCTCTTTTTCAAAGTGGGAAAATTCTACGAACTCTATCACATGGACGCTGTAATTGGGTCTAACGAGCTGGGAATCGCCTATATGAGAGGTGAATGGGCGCACTCAGGATTCCCCGAGATAGCTTACGCTCGATTCTCCGGAATTCTTGTGGAAAAGGGGTACAAAGTGGCCAGGATCGAGCAAACAGAGAGCCCAGAGATGATGCAGGCACGTCTGAAGGAGAGTAAAAAAAATACGAAATTCGATAAAGTTGTGCGCCGAGAGATTTGCCAGATATCTACTCGAGGAACTCGAGTCTCATCGGTTCAAGATCCAGAGATAATCACTCCAGAGAGCAACTACCTCCTCTCTCTCGTCGAGAAAAACAACCCAAAAACAAAAATTCCAACATTTGGGGTGTGCTTCATCGACACGAGCATCGGCGAGTTTCATCTGGGACAGTTTGATGACGATCGCTCCAACTCACGTCTACTGACTCTTCTCTCCCACTACCTGCCAGTCCACATAATCTACGAGAAGGGTAATCTGTCGCAGGAAACTATGAAAATCCTCAACACTCTATTATTCTCAGCCCAGAAGGAATCCCTCCACAAGGACGTGCAGTTCTGGTCTGCCACGAAGACCCTCAAATTCCTCCACGAGGGTGACTATTTCAAGAGTGAGGCAGGCTCCGATTTTCGTTGGCCAGATGGTCTCAAGAAATTTCTCAATCCTGGGGATTCACTTGGGCTCACACCCGAGGACGATAAAGAACTAGCAGTAAATGCCCTTGGCGGTTGTGTCTATCTCCTCAAGGATTTTATGCTCGACCAGCAGATTCTCAGTCAGAAACACTTCCACGAGTACATCCCCCCAGACGTCGTATTCTCCTTGAACAAGATGGAGGGGACGTCTCCTAGTATGAGCACAATGGTTCTCGATGCCATCACCATCAACAATCTGAGGATTCTTGGAGAGGATGGCTCGCTCCTCAAAACTCTAGACCATTGCTGCACAGCTTTTGGCAAGAGGCTGTTGAAGGAATGGGTCTGTCGTCCGTCTTGCCATAAAAGCATCATAGTAAGTCGTCAAGAAGCTATCACCGAACTTATGGACAATCCTGACGTCATTCAGGAGGTCAGAAAGAAAATGAGCCATTTGCCCGATCTTGAGAGACTTCTTAGTAAAATTCATACTCACGGCAGTGCTCAAAAGATGAAAAATCATCCTGATGGGAGGGCTTTTATGTTCGAATCTCAGACTTACTCCAAAAGAAAGATTTTGGATTTTACAGGTGCTCTCGAGGGGTTCGAGAGTGCCATGCAGATCGCCTCCAAGTTCGAGGAGTTCCAAAGTTCTTTATTAAAACGAACACTTAAGAAAAATCCTGAGGGAGATTTTCCTGACCTTCAGGAGACCCTCGAGTATTTTAAAACAGCTTTTGATCATGAGTCAGCCAAGAAAGAGGGGAATATTGTTCCTAAAGAAGGAGTTGACATCGAATATGATGAGGTCCTTCAGGAGTTTCGCGAGATAAAAAACGATGGGAATGTTTACCTGAAACAACAGGAGAAGTACTTTGGGGGAAGGGTGTCATTCGTGGGATCCGACAAGAAGGGATTTCAGCTGGAGGTGCCTGATGGGAGGGCCAAGCTCGCAGACTCTTCCTATGAACTCCAGGGGCAGAGGAAAGGTTTCAAAAAATACTACACATCTGAGTGCCGAGAGCTCCTGTCACGCCAGCTGAAAGCTGAGGAGCTGAGAGCTAAAATCCTCAAGGATCTCAACAGGAGAATATTCGCCAAGTTCAGTGAGAAATACGACCTCTGGAGTTCGGCAACCTTCAAGATTGCGATGCTCGATGCGTTGATATCGTTGGCTGAGTACGCGAGAAGTAGAGAGACCTGTCTCCCTGCGATTCATGATGGTGAGGAGGTGTTTACCATTATTAAAGAGGGAAAGCATCCATGCATCATTTCAGACAATTTTGTGGCGAATGATGCGAGTATTTCTGCTGAGGGAAATGCCAGTCTTCTCATTCTCACTGGCCCTAATATGGGGGGTAAATCGACTCTGATGAGACAAGTGGGACTCATAACAGTAATGGCACAAATAGGATGCTATGTTCCTGCTGCTGAATGTAAAATCAGTATTGTCGACAGGATCTTTACAAGACTGGGAGCTAGTGATGATATTCTCACGGGAAGAAGTACTTTCTTGGTTGAACTCAGTGAAACTGCAATGATTCTGCAGCATGCCAGCAGAAAATCACTAGTTCTATTGGATGAACTTGGCAGGGGGACATCTACTTATGATGGAACTGCCATCGCTGCTGCTGTTGTTAATGCTCTCACCAAACTAAAGTGTAGGACTCTTTTCTCCACTCATTATCACTCACTTGTCGAGGACTTTGAGAGGAATAAGGATGTCTCGCTAGCTCATATGGCATGTGAGGTAGAAACTGAGGAGGAGGATGGAATATCTGAGGAAACTGTTACGTTCTTGTATAAGTTAGTGGAGGGCGCTTGCCCCAAGTCCCATGGGTTCAATGCTGCGAGGCTCGCAGGCATTCCCGCCAGCATCACCAGGAGGGCTAGAGAGATAGCTGGCAGATTCGAGAGCGACGAAAATCAGAGACACGTATTTACGAGTCTCTGCAGGGGAGCTAGTAACGTCAAGGATATTATTGGCAAACTTAAGAGAACTCTTATTTTGTAGACACGGTCTTCTTTCTCTATTTTTTCACTGGACGTTTTACGAATCGTCGTTATTAATGTGTTGATTTTCTTTTCTTTGTTTCATTCACGTCTGGTTTCGTGTTCATTCATTGCAAGGAGAGATTTTTGGAGAATGTTCAAAAGAGTGAAAATCTTTGTATGCGCAGGACGCTAAACCACATTGTCATGATTAATGTTGGTGATTTAATAAATTAGTATGTTTCTTTAAAAAGTTTTTTCTTTATCATCATATTAAAATAAAATCGTCAATCTCCACAATTGGAAAACTTCTTTGAGACAAACTTGAGAAAGAGCGAGGGAATTAAGAAAAAATGGATAATATAATTGATGAATTGAGGTTTAGAGATTAATTTTCATGAACAATTCATGCTGAATCAATCTCTTTCAGTTTATAATTGATTGAAAAAAAAACTACCATACAAAGAGTTTTCTTGTGTGCTTTAGTTAAAAAATTGAAAAAATTGAGCTGATGAAAATTTGGAGAAAAATGAGAAAAACTATTCATTCGGAGAAGGATAAAACAAAATAGATTGTTAAGGGAAAACGCCGAAATTGATTATAATTATTTACGGTAAAGTAGACAGTCAGCTCCGACGTATACAAAAATTGAAAAAGAAAATGGGAGCTCTTGGCGTATTTTTTTTACCAAATTCGTCAAACGTCAAGCAGAGGAAAGCTAAAATAAAATAGGATAAGAACGAATCACAACAGCTGTTCGTTCAATGCTAGTCCATAATACTTGCTTTTATCATAAGACTGGCAGAAAAAAATAATAAATACATGACAAATTTAAAAAACAGCAAGGTTTTTATAATTTGTTTTTTCGGAAATTTGGTTTTACGGATTGAAGAGAAAATCACCCAAAATATTCTTGGAAAATCTAATCGATTTTGATGTGTAATTAATAACACGTTAATGACTAACTGCGGCCCCCTTATTAATTAAAAATCTTCGAAATAACAGCTCACAATCTTATCGAAATTGAGGAAAAGATGTCCTAGTCACTGTCTCACCTTCATAAGAAAAATGAACATTTTTCATAAATAAAAATAATTAAATTGCTTACAAAATTTTTTATTAATTGCCAGAGTACAAAAGGAGGGATAATCACGACTAATTGTGATATTACATTTATAATTTAACTCACACCAAACAGTGACGGGTTATTAATATTTTTAAAAATTGTTTCAATTACCTATTTTCTGACAAAAAGAATAGAAAGAAAAAGAATACATATATTTGATCAGTGTAATAGTGTATTTTTACGCTTTATCACGTTTTTATCGTGTATATTGGTGAGTTTAAATATTTATTCATTTGTATTTATAATTGTTGACTCATAACTGAGTCGCCAAGCTAATAAATATGCTCATTAGGTGTGCTGTTATGAAGAAAACCAGAGAGATTGCGTGACCGGCGTTTGATGCACACCGATAACCAGAAGCGATGAAAAACTGAAGAAAATTTGAATAAGAGATGAATCTTACGCACGTTTGGTGAATTAATATAACAGGAGAACAGGATCATGAGAGAACACGCTTGCAAGACTCGAATAATCTCGTCTACAGTTAAATCAATTAAAAGTTGGCCTGCGCTATTTCGCTCTACAGAATCTCAAGAATTTTTTGACGAACCAAAAATGGAAGGAAAATTTATAAAAATTCAGTGATCAATCCTTCTCGTTTCACCTATTATCGTGACTTGTTCAGCCTTTACCATGATCACATTTTTTTTATCAATAGAAATGATAATAATTGTGAGACACAAAAGGCACAGAATTAAGAAAGCACTTGACTTAAACATTAGGGTGCACTTGCGTTTATTTAATCATTTATCACGAAATTAATTGATGAATCTCATGGAATTTCATCTGATGTAATTTGATTTTATCGAAAATGAATCTGGCTTTTCTCATGAGGATTTAATTCTTGATTTTCTTCTTGTCGATGGGTAATAATTTAATACTTCAGACTGCTGAAATTTTCGAATTCATGTGAAGATGTTGCTGGTGGTGTTGATTCTTTACCAGAGACCTGATGAGAAACCACCGGGTGGGACACGACCACGTGGTTTGCTGTTTGCATTTGCGGGGGATGAATCAGTTGTTGATCTCTGATCTCCATTGATGCTTGATGCGCTGCTACTGCCATTTTGCGACGGCGGGCTCTCGATGTAGCCTGTTCCAGTCACTGGATTTCCATCTGCAGAATTTGATTTTTCGTTAATAAATTGTTGCTGAAAACATAAGCTTCCGGAATTATTTTTAAACTAGAGTTTTTAGAATTTTCTCTGAAAAAAAAAGTTTGACATTTTATTTCATAGAATTTTCTTAATTTTTTCTTTCTTAATCTAGCTTAATCCAAATACAGACACACACGTGGAAAGTCTTTTTTTTTAACACAAACAACACAACTAGGTGCCACAATAGTCAGTGTAGCGTGGAGTTAATCGTACTCACCTCTACACCTGAATAATAATTACTGTAATGACTCAAGAGTTTTAGTTATTATTGAACTAGTAAGGCGATTAATTTCGATTTTTTCCAGATTTTTTATTCACTGCTTAATTCATTTTCTCCACAAAGCCTCAATCATTTTTTACACACTTTCTTTTTCCGTATAAAAAATCTAATCATAAGCATAACTAGTAGAATAATAACTTCATTGGCAATTAAAACAATCTATTGGTTAGATCCTTGTATTGATGTGCAATTTGTCTCTATATTCATTCATTTTTTTGTAACATAGATATTCTCGATTAAGTTATGCATCAAGTGCAAAAGTAAAAAGTTCATGGTAAATTCGCGTCAGAATCACGTGTTTTGATTATAGACTCGAGACTTCAGTGTCGGCCTTGCCTCAATCACTTCCTCTTTCCTTATTCATGAAAAAGGTAGTGACATTGATAGGTCGAGAAAATCGAACCTGCATAACTCAAAAAATAAGGCAAACTTTATCCTCTCACCCTTCCGAATAGATAGCTTGCATGAAGTGTGTTTTTCTTCATTTTCTATTTGCATCTATTTTCATAATGAAAAAAGGACAAATATCACTGGGATGAACAATTAGTAAACTTTGAGAGAAGTATCTCATTTTTTGATTCTGATTTTCTCTGGTCGAACAATTTTCGGAGATTGTTCATTAGGTTAATCATTATGACAATCGTATCGATTTACACTAAGAGGGTTTTACGATTACAATCCCAATTATAATCTAAATCTCTCAATTTTTAAGGGTTTTTAAATTGACAACAGAAGAGTTTGTTGTATCATATAAATCTTCTTGAGGAAAAGTAACTTTTTCTAACTATGCCCTTCAGTGAATTCTTACCAAGCACCATTATTAAAAAATTAATGAAAACGCTTCGTCAATACTTATTTGTGGACTGGCGATATCGATATTATTCTATCTGTTACATCATAATAGATAATTATTCAGACTGTTCTCTCAAGGCCCTAAGAAATTTAGAAAATTAATAATGGCATCAGAGGGAGTCTATATTCAAGGCCATGTGCAATATAATCATCCTGTAGAACCGCATGGTTGCCGCACTTGAAATCTAATGAGGTTCGCCTGAAAGTGATTCCCCTGAAGAAATATGATTTTGAAAATATCAATTCTTGTCCCAAGAAATTGAATATTTTGTGAAAAAAAAATTCTTCGTTTTATAGCTTCAATTTCCAGAGAAATGTTGGATTTTCACTTGATATATCGCGTGACAAAGTACATGGAAATTATTACGAGTTGTGAACAAGATGGGTTATTTAAGTGAGAATCTGCCTAGTTTTCTCTCATATTCCATGAATATAAGAATTAATAATCAGTGCGAAAAAAATAGATTTTCTACTGTCTCTCGGCAGTTTACATAAAATATATTGACCTAAATCGTTGTAATTTCTATTTAATTTCATGGCATGATTGAATTTGTATCTATAGTTTTCACTGACTTTTTTTGTAATTCGAATTTTTGTAATCGCGAATTCGTGGAAATTATAACCCATAATTATAACGAGATATTATTATATTAGATTAGATAATAAATAATTTGTCCTCCAGGAGTTTATAACGAAGAAAATATTTGAATTGCGCTAGTAAAAAAGAAAAGTACTTTTGGCGTGACATTTTTCACAGACGAAAAACAGCAGCTTCCCTATTGCAAAGTTGGCACTGCCCTATGATATTTCCTTGGCAGTAGACAACATGAAAACAATAATTGACATGATACATGGTGGCTTTTACCCTAATACAGTTAAATGTTACCTCTACACCTTCGGGCGCTGCGCCTGATCGGCGTTATGTCAATTCCATCTCCAGTAACCGGATTTCGAGGCATGCAGGAAGATCCTCCTGCTCGAGGCGTGCACCAGCAATTTTTCAACACCACACACCATATGTTTTTTTTTTGCGATTCAGAGCGACAGCCACAATTAACCCCGCACCAAAGCACAGTTTTCCGTTTTCCATTTTTTTCATTTTTCGTCATTTTTTAAATCCATGCACCGAGACAACAATTGCATCCAGAAACCCAGTGGAAATTTGTGTTAGTGTTTTACATATGAGCGTCTTAAGAATGAATCCATTTTAACCATTTATAAAAAATCATAAACAATACTATTTTCCCACCCTAGCATTTCTATCTCATTTTCTACCAATACAAAAGTAATTAAGCAAATAGTCTTTTTTTATGACTCGTGATGACTAGTTGAATATATTTTCAATTTTAGATTCAATCTTTAGACGCATCAGAAGGGATAAATAAATAAAAGAATAAAAAAATTTATAAAGTACTAAAATGCACTGAATGACTGATTGATGTGAATTTGCTAATGCTGTGCGGATTGATGTGAAAGCGTATGAGAGTAACCTCGAAGATAGAGGAAAATCAAAATGAAGGGAAAAAGAGCTGAGTTTTATGGTAGAAAGTGAGAAATTACGAATGAGTAATGAAGCCAAATGTCCATGACAATAGAAGCAATAGAAAATCACTCAAAATCATGTTGAAACCAGATATAAGGAGCAGATATAATTAATAAGCGAAAAGTTGATGACTAACTCAAAATATGTGGATTTTAATCGAATTCAGGCCCTAAACCTTCATAAATTAATAAAATCAAAGCAATGATTTACTTCTACTTTTTCCCGCGTTCTAGAATCGACTCTGGGCCATTTTTGATGGCAATCGAGATTCGAATATTCAAACAATGATCAAATGAAAATATCTAGGGAATTGTGTCGTGATATTGATATTGTGTCGTGTTAATTTATTCTTCGATTGTCTCGCTGCACACTTACGAAAACGCTTGCTTCTCCTAAATGCTGCTTGTAAATATCAACAGACATAGTTTGAAGTTAAATAGCGTTGATAGTGCTCTCAGATTTCAAATGGGGAAAATCAGTGCGAAAATGATAAAATTGCTTTGCTAAATTTTTTCTTCGCGAAAAAAATTCTAAAACACGACAATTTAGGGAGAAGAAATGCCATTATTCCAGATCCAGAAATCTTAGTAGTAGAATAGTAAATGAAATAAATTTAAAAACAATATATTGAAACAAGCAGAATGCAGACCATTTTAATTTGATTTTCTTTTAGTTTAAGCAGAAATTTCACTTAATCAGGATCACATAAATTTGCAAAATTATTTCTCTCTGTAGATACAGTACGGATTATTAGCTCTTTAGAAATGATGTAAAATCGAAATTGAATGATAGAATGTGTTACGCATCCCATTATTATTATTTTTATAATTCATCAAATCGAACTCGCTTTTACTATCACCAATAAATTCGAAAATATCGGGCACAATCTTTTGTGTAATTGATATTAAACTAAAATGGCAATATATTTGGATTCAAGTTACTTCGACATTCTGCGCTAATTCCTCGTCATATAAATTCATAATTAACAGATTTTGTCTATCTGACGTAAGCCATTCTATAATTTCCACACTGAAGTTCCCATTTATTCTAAATTGGTATAAATTACAATGAAACAAAACCAATTAATTATTTGCTGAAAGTAACTAAGTTGTCTGAAGGCTACCGCTAGATATCTCAATGAAGAAAAAAAATCTAATAACGTTGAAATAAAAGTTGTAGTGGCCTGTGTCTCACATATTTCAAGGTAGTATACTTTTAGTGTTGGTTTAGCTCTAATTGCTTGATATAATGAAATGAAATATTGAATGGATACATTTTAATAGTTTTCCGGTGGTGAAAAAATCATTTATTTGATTTAACCGTTTAATGATTTCTCATTATTTCGTGCAATCAGAGCTGGGAAAAAAAATAATAAGTAGAGTTATTAGTGCGATAATTTACCTGTCATATCGTTAGTATTAGCATTCCCATTGATAATAGCATTGCCATTGCACTTAAGACTGCCATTAACTCCGTTGATTTTGATATGTGAATCATTATCTTGAGATCCACTTAGTGATATATTGCTTCGCATGTGATTTTTCGTGTTGGGGGTGGATGGATCGGGAGGGCCAAACAGACGTTTGTGTGAATCATTACCGGGCTTTGCTCTAGGTGAATCAGGACTGCTGCTGCCTGTACTCGGGACACCATCACCAAACAATGCTGTACCAAGCTGAGACTGATTGTGATTCTTCACACGACGGGGACTGATGTCCTCAGGTGCTCCGCCGAAAATATCACTGCTACCACCACCAGGTGGTTTAAGTACCCTGAAAATTTTTTCATATGTTAACTTCAATTTTTTATTTCATTTTTACTCTATTGCACTTTATGACTGCTGCACCGATGGAGGACCATGGATAATGTCAAAACCTAACAAGCTATACATTGTGAAATTAACTAATTACATTTGCATAGCACGCTTCCAAACGTTTCAATACTCTTGTCCGTCTCAATATATTTCATTCAATTGCATTTTTTCATTAATAATTTCTAGAATTTATTATCAGTGGCTCAAGAATGACAAAAATCCGTGAATGATTTCACTTAAATTCATAGAAGTAAGCCTACTTCTATTTCAAGTTTTTCAGCCGGCCTGAGAAATTCCATAAGGCTAATATATTGCGGGTTTTCCTTGAGTGTTTACGTTAAAAAAAAATTGATTTTAGAACGATGTAGCGTTTTTTGAAGTCTTGTTGTACTGTAGACCAATTTTTCAAGGTTTTCTCCAAAAATTTGGGCCTTTCCTAAAACAAAAGTCGATAAAAAAAATGTAGAGAAATATTCGCACGACTGGGAAAGTTGGGCATTGCCAAATCATTGAATAATGATAAAAATGAAAAAAGGTAATGGGCTATTTTTGCGTCGTATTGAGCAACAGTTTGCTAAAAATGTGCAAAAACATGCTGAAAAACTCTATTGACCGTCTCGCTGCTGATTGATGGAAGAATGACAAGGCATTGATTTTAAAGGAATTATGCAGATGTCTGATGCTCATTGGCTGGAGCGGGGAATCCGTGAAGAGGATTCACGGATTGTTGATCACCCTGGTGTGTGCTTGCATGGAGCAGCAATTACGGTTTTATAAAGGACCGTTCACCGGGAGTCTAGTGTACACGTGCTGGCGCACGGTTAAAGATTCTCATGTATTCGTTAACGTGGCCATTCCGTTGAGTTACGTCTACTCCATTTTTTTCCCTTCGTTTCCTTTTCGTCTCGTCTCGGCAACAATAATTCTAGGGCACGCGTTACTTAACAGGAGGCACGTGAGCATTGTTTTTCTTCAGAGTCCGTTAACAATTCTCTAACAAACAACTCCATCAATTAGAATTTAAGTTGTCAAAGGGAATTCACTATTGCCCCTTTTTGTTCAATTTAAAAAACTTCCTAGAACGTCGCTCGTGGAAAAATAGATTTTCTATTTTGTAATTCTATAAACGCAGTGAAAAATTTCGGATAATTCCAGCCACAACAGTTGTGTGAGTTATTAATTTAATATTATGCGAATTTGAATTGAATTTTAATTGGAAATGTTCATTAAATTTTTCAACCGTGTTGAAGATTTATGGAAAATGGGCTTTTCGTTGTGAATGATTATTGATTATTCAATGAAGTCTTTGTCGTATCAGTAATTTCCGGAAGTTGCAAAATAGATTTGTAATTGAATAAAAATCGATTGGATTTTAGAGTGAAATTGGGGATTGAAAGGAGGATACTCGATGGTAGGAAGTGAAAAGAAGAGAAAAAAAAAAGATGATATAGACAGGATATGGGTGTGGCAGTACAGCGATCGGAAACGAGAGGTATTATACACTCCTGAAAAATCGAGCGGCAAAACGCCTCTGCAAGAAAGAGGGTGAGGAGGCAGTGCATCTAACTTTAAGGTTGTGTCGCGCGATAGTCTCTGCCAAAAGTTTATCTTTTGACGGTATATAGTCTCACTTGATTGTTAACTATTTTTAATTATAGAAATGTATCAATTTTTGATAATTATAAACCAGTGCAAAGAAAATTCTACACGAGAACAACCTTAAACGACCTTGGGTTCGTTTCAACCTTCATGTATCATCATGTGCCTTCACCGGGTCTGAGCCTTATCGTTTCCATTTAACCACTACCACCCGCACACTAGCAACTAATTGATCATTTTCATTCGGTTTGTTAATTGGATGAACCTGACCAAGAGATTACAGCTTTCATTTCAATTTGCACAATAAATACCGTTTTGTCAAATGTTTAGAAAAAGTGATAATATTCCTTCTCATCAGTCAGTGCAGAAGATTATTTCCCCAACGGGATAACACGTCTTCGGGGTATTGAACTAATCTTCATTAGGTACAGGGAGAATAATCCACATGAATGGAAAAGTTGTTAAAACATAGCATATGGAAACAAAAGCAAATACAAATCTTCGGTTTTTTGAATAAAAAGAATGACGAAAAATTTTGATAATACTTGAGTTTTCCTCGGAAATAATTCCAATAATTTTTCAATAAATTCGATATGACAACATAAGGTGAATAAAACAACATGATACCAAATGACAGAGACAAATCCGGAGAATGATTACATAAAGGTCGTGCCGTCACGGACATTGGAACCAAGAGAAATGAAATACGGATGGCAAACGTGAATATCATCCACTGAGGGCACACGAACCAACCTAATAAATAAAACGAGGAGAAGAGGAATATTTGGTTAAGGCAGAAGAGCCAAAAGAATGGTAGTTGTGGTACCAGTTTGAGGGATGTCTCCGTAGGGATGTCTTCCCTCCGATAAATCTTAACGGGAAGAGTTTTCAGCTCGATAAAAAAAGTCTTTAGCAGCTCGATATCGCCATGGCAATGTGCCCCAGTGTATATATCCGTTATCAAACTGTCGAAATTTCTTTTATTTGAAATTC
This sequence comes from Fopius arisanus, assembly GCF_000806365.1. Classification (NCBI taxonomy): domain Eukaryota; kingdom Metazoa; phylum Arthropoda; class Insecta; order Hymenoptera; family Braconidae; genus Fopius; species Fopius arisanus. Next base: position 828,130 of record NW_011887777.1, read on the forward strand.
ATCCGTCACGCGATCCTCAAATATCATTCGACCCAAATTCCCGTGAGACTATAGGAAAAAAAAAGAAACGGATGATTCGATCACAAGTGCACGAACAGAAATTTCTACAAACTTTTTGATTAATTGCAAATATAAAATGAGTAAGGGAAATTTTCACCATTAAACTGTAAAATCAAAATTGTCCACAGATTGATTGGTAATCTCTGCAATTAATATTCAGAAAAAGTCTAATAATAACTTCTATAAAGCAATAATAAAATATTCAATAATTTTGAGTTTTCAAGAAGAATGACTAACGGTTACAGTGTTCCAAGTGTGACGGATGTTATTTTATACTTCAAACCCTATAAAAAATGTACTGCTTTTTTGATAAACATAGGATGTATTTTATTGCTTAGACTAAATGGTGTAATAATGTCAATGCAATTACATCCAATATCTCAATAATCACAGTCAACCCCTTCTTTTTACCAGTATTTTTAAATACTAGCCTTGTTTACCCCTCGAAGTAATCTCCTCTGTAATAAAACGACAAGACATAACAATTGTCGACTTCCGTGGAAAATATGCTTCAGAAAAACAAGAGAAAAATAATTCAAGTTTTACGTAATCTGCGGTTGGATACTCTGAACAATGAGTGAAAAACATTATGAATACACGTATTTAATTCCCAATTATCGTTCTCACGTTCATGCGAGCCTCAGTTCATCGACACGTAAAGAAATTACCATTCACATTAATGTAATTACTTATGTTAAAGAGGAACGTGTGAATAACTCTCGTTACGTTGTTGGAAACTTCGAGACAAAACTTTTAAAAAAATCATTACCATCATTCAAGTTGTATGAGCGAATTCATGGAGAAAATATTATTGAAAGGATAAAGAAATAATGATAATAATTTGAAAATTGACCCCTGAGTCCAAATATCTCGAAACTCGTAAGACCGATTTCCTATTGGTCAATTCCAACCGGGAAATTTAAATTCGGTGCACAACGGGGTGCGCAGTAGATCTCGTCATTATAATGTTATACTTAATGATATTATATTAATGATCTTCTAATTCTAGGAGGCCAGCATTAAAAAAAATATTTTCTGCAGTGACTTAAATGACGTCATAATGACTGAAATGGTTTTGAGGCCATATTCCATACATTATTTTGAGTAACGAGGCCCAATATAACTAACCGAGTTCTAAGCAAATCTAGGCTTGTAAGTAACACTTACCAAGCATAAGCCTAAAAAGTACTAGGCTAGTTATATTGGGCCTCGTGACAAAAATATATTTCCGGCAATTTTATTTTCAGTTAAGACCCAGGTGGACCACCTATCGAACGTCATCTTTTGTTTAAATTTCATCATTTTAGCGTAAAATACAGTAAAATTTGACATAAAAAAGGAATGAAAAAAGAGAGGAAAAATTATTGAAGGGCACTAAACAGCGATATTGTTTAAAAGGGATCTATCAAGTTTACTAAAAAATGATAAAAAATACGTAGCTTACCATGATGTGACACATTGCATTTGTGGCCGCAATTATCTATGTATATGACATATATAATGAGCTATGTATTTTTACATTCTTTTTAAACAATATCGCACTTCAGCGCCCTCCAATAATTTTTCCTTTTTTTTTTCATTATTTGTTATATCCTCCCTTCGCTCGGTAGAACCGCGGTTTACGGGCTCAATGGCATAAAATAGTGTACGAAACACGTGCGTCATGGATTTTTTGACTCGTGGGATTGTGAAACTCGCCTTTGGCTCCTGTTACAACCCTCCCACGAGCCAAGAAACCCATTACACACTTGTTGCGTAATGTACTATTTAGGCTAAAAAGATCAAATTCAAACAAAAGATGACGTTAGATAGATGGTCCACCTGGGTCTTAACACAACATTTGAATTTAGACAGAATCATATGTAAATGGAATGTTGTTTAAGCTTTTTGGGAAATCAGTGGGAAAATCAATTACGCTATATCTAAAAAAATGGAAAAATTTGAAAAATGATGGAATGCCGGCTGCACTGGGTTAAATGTGACAAATGAAATTTGTTGGAATGTTTCTCCATAATGGATTTACTGCGTGAAGTCACCAGCTACTCGATTTTCCCCTAAGGGGAAACCTAAGAAAGATTTATGAGAAATTAACCGATACCACAGCCAATTACGTTACGATCAGCTGTCTGAGGAAGATTCAGCTCGATTTATATCCGATTTATATCCGCCGAGATCCCCACATTCGTTGGTTCCCCTTTTTCAGAGATCAATTAAGATAGACAAATGGAAAAATAGCGAATCTTCTGCGCGTATTATTTATTTTTTTTCTCTCCGGTAAATTGAAATTAAATTAATTGACGGAATAGGAAACTAAAGGTATGAACGTCTCATCGAGATCTATGCTGGTTTACGATGGTGTCTTAGGTTCAGTTAGTACTTTAACGAGGCGAGAGGAACTATTAGAATCCTCAGGAGAGAGATCTCTCACCGCATACCGTTATCAGCAATTTATTGCTATTTTCATGAGTTTAATTTATCGGGTTTCATTGAATCCTTCGAGTTTAGATTGAATAGAATTTCCTCTCGTTCCTCGGTATGCAATTACGCATTTGTTGCCGATGCGTAATGAGGCCATGTAAGTACCTCATCATAATTGTGTATATTCTATTTAGAAACATTACTTTTTATTCTTTTTTTTTTCACAGTGTTAGATTTTCGGAAAATACTTATATGAGTAATTTTCATGACAATGACATTGAATTAGATTTGAAGGAAAATATTTATGAAAATTTTACAACCTGATTGAATTTAAATATCAATTATTTTGTTGTTTATCAAATTAATTAAAGGGGACAATACTCGAGTACCGACTTTTCAATGAATTTGCATATCTACAAAAGTTGATTACTCGGTAACGGCCATAAAAGGTGCACATTTTTTTTTCTTTTTTTCAATATTTATTCAATCTATAGAAGGTAGTAATCATCTAAGCCATATTTTATCGCCTCTCTTTTTTATGGGGAAGTATGAATAATAGAAAATTAATAAAACATTTCAATTTATGGAAATTCTAGCAGGCAAAGATTTATTTATCCATGAATAACAAATTCGAAATTTTATGAAGCATAAGGATTTCACAGCCGGTGATTACGCCAACGCGAATGGGGTGTTGAAGCATTATTCCAATTTAGATTGTTGTTCCCGGATTTATAAGCAATTGACTGGCACTCATATGCTGTTAAAAATTTTTAGTTAGCATTTTCGGGGCACTTGTTGGTAATTTTTATCATATTTCCGTATTTCACGCAAATTTCATCGAATTTCATGATTCGATGTTTAGAACTTTATGGCAACTGCACGAAAATCATAAATTTTAGTTCGTTTATTGGAAGACAATCAATAAAAATTGGCACAATTTAGATGAATCTAAAGCTTCCAGTGAACGAAAAATTAGTATATATAATTGACCATTTTTTTCGCATTATTTTAAATTATATCATTGGCACATTGAATATTATTCTATATCACTAACACGGTTTACAACGATAAGTATTTAATGATTTTTAGTGTGTTCCGGTGTCGGAGCAACGAATAATTTGCAGCGAAAGATTTTCACAGCGGAAACTCTGAGGGAAAAAATAATCTCCCTAATACCAGTGGAGCTTCAAAGCTATTCCTGTATTTCCCTCAAAGTTGATCGCAGCATACAAACGAAGTAGTTGAGTTTCTCCAGAACGCTTACTCGTGCTGACTTTAGAAGAAAAGTAAAAAATCATTATATTTCATATTGCACTGAAATTTTAGTAAAAAATAAAATCCAGAATTTCAAAGGACTTTAAAACCAGAACTCTTTAACTTATTTGACTACACAATCTAATATTCATTCTGAAATTGAATAAGATTTTCAGTAACATCTGGAATTTTATAATTTTTCTCCTCCTAGATATGGTCATCGGGGTCACTGTCCTCAAAACTCATGGATATTCATTATAATTTTTCTAGTTTCCAACAATTTCTAGGGAAAATTCGTACGGAACTTGAGAATTCTGTTTAATTCTTCGAAAATATCAGTGGTGTTGCAAAACGATAAAAATTTGGCTTGGAAAATGATCCGCAAAATAGAACTACTTCAATGAAATGTATTTTCAATACTTATTGATTCAAGTGCATACTTATTTCTGAAAGCAACACAAACAACAATCTAGTGAGAGATGACTCGATCGACCCATCCATTGACAAATCAATATTCAATACCGAAAATGCCACGTGACATAGTTATTAGGCTTCGTATCTATGATGAGAGGAATTGAATTGCAGTAGCCCCAGAAGAGTCAAATAAAAGTGCACGGCAAGGGGTCATAGTAATGCACGTGCGGGGAAACAGGACGCCTCGTATTTCCGCTCGTTCCCAATATCGCATTACAACAATTACGTAATGCGACACGCCAACCTCTTCACAACGCACTCTTCACACTTTTTCCCTTTCAACCCTCCTTCCACCTCCTTCTTTTTATTCTCTTGACTTCACTCCGAGTTGTGAGGGACTTCCGTCTCATCGATTCTGCAAAGCTACGAGTACTAAAGGGGTGTTCATTGACACGCAATAGTCACGGCCGGGTGATTCAACCCCAACCCCCTGCCTATGTCTAAGGGCAAATGCCGCCACCCACCCCAGTAGTACGGATTATCCGGCTTCTCCGAAGCCTTCGAATCCTGTCCTTTTGCCTCTACAGCACCCTAAAAATCTATACATACCTTATACTTGATTCAAGTTTTTTTTTCTGTGCAAGTTAGCACTGAACGAAATAAATATATAGGAGATGGTAGTCATGTACTCCGCGGATATGGGCAGAATTTTCAAATAATATGTGAGGAATTGGACATGGATGTTAAGATAATGTTTTTTCAGCAGTTATTACCCTAAGGGTTTATGATAGCCGAGGGAATTTTTAGTGAGAAGATTGCAATATATTTTGTATGGAATTTATGATCAATAATTAGTAATGGAAAGACTCGTCCTCATGATTAAAAACGATGTTTCTTGATTGAATTATCATATAATTTTCTCATCAATAATCAGGCCTTGACTTGATCCTGATTAAAATTTAAGAATTAAGGATTTCCAATTAGTTCACTTGCAATTTTAAGAGCAATTTTATAACAGTGGAAGTGGTTTCTCTGTCCCCTGAGTGTTTAGAATTGAAAGGGAAAGGCATTGTTCCTGTTTGCAACAGAGACGTAATAGGCGCCACAAATAGGGATATCCAGGAAGAATATTCAAGATGAGAGATCAAGTACCACAAGGTAAATATTCAAGCTTAGAAAGCGTGACTCACCAAAACGTAAGCCACTGTGCTTAGGAGTTATCTTGGTCAGCAACAGCCCCATTATCACCAGAACTTCAATTCCTTATCAACTCTCCCGATTCAACTCCTCAATCCATTAGAAATAAAAAAATTACAAAAAAATACGAGGATTAATTACAGTGGAGATAACGAGATAAAATGGGTCAATATAATCTACATAACGGGCTTGGTATCAGCTTTGTGGTCCAGTTGATAAAAATGGACTTCCTACTTGTGCCCGTGATTTTATTCTCAATTGGTATCGATCGTGCATCGATCATCGATCATTATCTCGAGGGAGAATCAATGTAACGAGGCCTGGTTATTTCTTTCTTTTAAATCTTCATGTTGCACAATTATTTCTGTATGAAGGCGTCTCTATACTTTTTGCTTAACAGTGCATTCTTTGTCCCACACATGTCGTGAGCCATTAACGTGACACAATTTCTTGGGTTTTGTTGTCTACTCTCTAAAGCTGAAACATTTGTGGTTTTTTCTTCATGTGTATTTTTATGTATTCTCTTGGAAATATATCGAAATTTATGTTAACTTCAATTTCATTTCTACAGAAAAAATTTACTCAATGTCTCATTCATCTTTAAAATTCTGCGAAATTGGATTTTTTGAGTTTAATAATTATTATTAATTTTTCAGTGAAAACTTTAATCTTCAGATTCGTGATGAGAATTGAACATTAAATGTTATCAACTTGTAAGTGACATTTTTGGAAAAAGTTATTCTATTATAGTCTTAAAGTATTTCGAGTGAGGAGGAAGTGTAAGAGGTGAAGCGGAGGGACATCTATAGTATTTTTGCACAAAACAAATCCTTGAACGAAAAAAAGTAGCTTTTCAAAATAATAAGATAATAGTCCGATCATATTTAAGCACTTCTTGATTAAAACTTTTTTTCTTAATGAATCAATTTTATTTTCGTGTATTACAGGTATAAATATTTTTTTTAATATTTTTTTATTTTACTTGTAGAAGAAATTAAATTAATAAGATTGCAGTAAAAACGTGGTAGCACCGCCGCCTGGTAATTTTTTTCCTTAAGCTGGTAGCTTGCACTAGTCAAGTTATTTGCCAGTGACAAATAAAAAATTAAACCCATCCACATTAACTTCCGAAAGTGAAACGAAAAAAAAAAATCCATCATTGGAACGAGTAACGTCTGTGCACTATATCGGAAACATTTGAATTGGCCGCGAAATCTCCCACTCAAGCTGTAGTTGCGACGTCACCGGTTTATCGAGCTGCGCGCGCAGAAATTCAATTTTTTTGGAAGTTTCCAACCATTTCTCTAAACAATGCTCTAACACGAGAGGATTTTTTACAGAAAAAATGTATTTTTCATCATTCAATACGTTTGCAAAGTTTCATTACTTTCACTGTGGTTTCTATTTGGGTTATCAGCCTTTTTTATTGATTCCCATGAGAACAAGGGTTAAATGACTTTTTCATAAATTAATTGAGAACAAACCTATGCTATGATTTTTCAGTATCCTTCCAATTCGATTAAAATACTTCGATGCCATTTCAAGCAATTTAATAATGTAGTATTAGTTTTTTTGTTAAATCATTTTGGTTTAATGTGTAACTCGATGCTGACCTATTTGATAAATTAAGAATTGGCGAATAAATAATTTACGCAGTGTTAACAATTTTTGGATCGGATTTTCGATACATTAAAAATAAAAAAAGAAAATTAACTAGTAAAAATAAAAAATTAGATGAAAAAATTAAAGAAACTTTTCAATGTCTGTTCAATAATATTCCAGTCCATCCTTAATTTTGCAATTAATTGAAAATTTAACGCAATTTCAGCCAAAATATTTGCATTATCATTAAAAATTATATGGATCCATCAGAGAATTTTTAAATCTTTCATTTGACAAATTTTCAAACGAGGAATCTTAGGATTTTTTTGATGCCGGTATGGTAAAACAAGTCCGAAATTTTGATTCCTATAAAAGACCAAAAAGGCGAAAACCAATTCGAAAAAAAGACCTGCAGGCTTATTTTCAATGTTATTGTAATTACCCAATTAAAATTAATGGAAGTGTCTATGTGCGTCCCACGTGAATATCCAATTGAGGAAGTTTAGGGAGTTGCCACTAATTGGAGACATAACGTAAATAATCTCTCGATAAATTGACTAATTATCCTCGGACCTGGACGAGCCATTTGTTCCAGAGAAATTGAGTCGATGAAGAGAAAACGAAAAAAAAGCCTGCTATACAATGAGGAATTTCCCACGAAGACAAATCACTCGTTTACAAGCTGATTTATTCAAACTGCCCGCCATATCCGTCGTCGAATCAACTCAATTTTCCAATACGCCTACTTAATGTCCATCGAATCACGTAGGGTTCATTATCAATCGTCTGTCAATCAATTGCACATCAATTTTGTAGTTACCGTAAGTATTGTTATTTTTGTTAGTACGATTGCAAATTAATTCATTTCCAAAATTGTCATCGTTTACGAAATCACAATCGTTCTCGAAAAAGACTTGTACCGAATAATTTATATTCTCAGTGGAAAAGCAAAAACTATCGAATGAAACCAAAACGGAAATTAATGTCCTAAATTTTAATCGTTAAAAAAAAACAAGCATTTTATTGTTTGTCTGTGGAAAGCAGCTGAAAATCAATGAATGCCTTAATTTTTCAATGAATCATTCTATAAAAATGATGAGCTTTTCATGGTAAAGTTTGATAAAAAGTGCAAGTTCCGTAATTCGCACATGATAATAAATGTCTGGTAAAAAGTATCGGAAGGAATTTTTACTCCTTCATTTTTTTCGCGATCTGATAATTAGAGACGGATGAAAATTGAATGATAATTTTTTTTTGCTAGTTGAATGGTAAAATGAGTAGAATGGTTTTATTGATAGCAATGTTGATGGTAAAGAGTAGAGACAGGTGTGTGGAGGAATGAATGAGTGATCTTGACCGCGGGAATAACCTTGGACTTTGATTGCACCGCACAACGTTTAATCAGTTATTTTTCTTTAAAATTCCCATCATCCTCAGGATTTTATCGTTACGGATCTATGATTTCTCCCGCGTTCCCCATCATCTTTTACTCTCCAATAAACTAGTTGCAAAAACTCGAGGAAATAAGATTTTCTAAAAACGAAAAAAATGTAGCAATAATGAAATGTCCTGTTTTCCCGTTATTAATCTACAACACAGGAAACAGTAGAAACAAAATTTTCATTTTTGTCATTAAATCAAATCTGCAGAGAAAAAAAAATTCATGAGGTCTCATGCTTTCAGGCGAAATTGAAATTTCCCCTTTATCTAAATAAATTATTCATGAGATGGAAAATAAACTAGAGGAAATATTCATTTTTTATTTTTTCAAGATTTGTCTTTTTTTTATTAATTTTCATATAAGAAATGTAGAAAGCTAAGGCAATCATTTTTTTGCACGAAAAAAATTAACAGTCCGGTGCGCATGGTTTTTAAATTTTATCAACCGCATGGGGGTATTGAAAATTAATTTCTATTTTCTTTGTCGAATAAAATCTATTAGTAACCAAAAAAAATGAGAAAATTCCATTGTAAGGGGAATAATTGGGAATTCACCTGTTCTCCTGATTGAATAATTCAACGAATATCGTATATTAATATTAATTTTATATATGTCGCAATAAGATTATTTACAATTAAACAAAATTTAGACTTCTATGTATGATTAGAAACAATAAGTTTGATGCTACAACAAAAATAACATTCATTCAGCTTGTTAGCTTCATTGTTCAATCAAATAATAGTGGGAAATTTATGAAAAAAAAATCATGAAAATTTATGTTATTTTGTTGAGAAATATTCGTGTTCGATTGGATATACAATAAAGGCAAAACTTTTGAAACTTTCCTTTAATTCTTCTTGAAAGTTTCATTTCCATAAATCTTTATCCTTTAAATTTGATTCAATCCCACTCTCATAAAAATTAGAGTGATATTTTCCATAATATTTTCAGTAATTAGATCGGAGTACAGTAGTAAATGTAAAAAGCGTACTTGTACTAAATGCTAAACTTATTCCCTGTTTGGAGCACTAGCAAGAAGTAGTAAAGATATTTCTCTTCAAACGTTTAATTGTGAAAAATGAGTAAAATTCCTGAAAAATGTCAAAATGTGTAACGTGAGATTTCGGCTGGTTGTTACGTTCTGAAAAGTATTTCACTTCACTGATGGCACACCAAAAAAAATATATTTGAATCTAGTATATTTTATAAAATATTTTATATTTTTTAACCATATTATAATCCTTCCTGGAAATAATTATTTGTCTTCTCAATAATTCATTAATGAGTATCTTTCATATTTGATTTAATAGTCAAATAGATTCAGTTCATGTATATATTTTCCCATGCCAAAAATTTTAAATGCTTATACTGTTGAAGAATTGCATATGAAATGTTGTTAGAATTCTTTATTCATGAATCTTCTGTCAATCCTCTATTTTGAGATCGATATGGCAGAGAAAAGTCGTGAAAATGTGGAAGGTTCAGGCAACAATTTTCATAAATTTTCAATGGGTGGGTGCAATCCTTCCGTCTATTGATATTTTTTAAATGCAATAGTTCGACAAATCAGTGTTAACGGCTTTTTGTAATAAAGAGAAGTAACAGTAAATAGAGACCGCCGAATTGTGAGCAGGTAATGAGACCAATTAGAGGCGCCCCGTATACTACTGGATTGATGCACCATTGCAACGAATACGCTTCGTCAAGCGTAAACTGTACGATAGTATCTAGCAAATCGCGGAAGAAACAATTACACTCGTTTAATTCAATATTTCATGCTGTATGTAGTTCAAAAATCAATACTCTGGTCCGCGCATCAAAGAGTGAGCGGAAGAGTGAGAAGCGTCAGTCGTCAACTCATGCACAAAAAAAAAAATCCATGACACACTCCTATAAACTTCTTGAAATTCCACGCAAAACGTCATCTGAATTTTCAATTATATGAGTTTCAATAAGTTTATTGAAATTGTTATTTTCAATTCAGTCTCAATTCAGAACGTTCATTAAAGCTTTCATTTATTCTGGAAAGTCAAACAAATTGAGTTTTTATGTTAAATGATAAGTGATGTTTCAATGAAAGCATGAATTTTTATGCTCATCGTGAAAATTTAAAATCAAATACAATTGAATTGTCACTAGAGGGGAATTATTGCATGGATTTTCGACATATGTTCACGGTTTTTCGGTGTCATATGCACTTGAAAATTGAGAATCACCGGAATATTTAAAAAACTAAACAGGTTCGTCAATGAAGAATTCTATAGGAATTTTATTAAATTTTGTCATTGTTAAAAATTTCAAGTTTCTTTTACTTGAAATTTCAAGTAAAGGGGTCTTCCGCCGTTTTTAGCGTAAATGTGCGCTGTTTTATTGAATTTTTTGGAATTTTGGTTTTCAATTACCTGCGTTTTAATTCAATTTTAACTGGCAATCTCTACATTTTTTATTTATTAGGCATTAAAAAAATTGGGTCTTTCATGTTAATTTTTCATTAACGTAATGTGATAACTTCATTGTATCATTCGCTCTTTTTATGATATCCAAAAGCCTTTTCCATTTATTTTTCCTCAACATTTCTTCAAAGTCCTAAGTTATCTATTCTAAGTTGTCCAACCCTAAGTTGTATTTTCTGTAAAAATTGTCAGCACTAGAATTTCATTCTGATCATTCACTTTCTATCAATTATCTTATGTTCTCTCTTAAAACAATTTTGAATATTTACTTTTCGGCGTATCAATAGCTTGGAGGTATTCTATCATTGTAATTTTGAAGATACTAATCAGGAAATATTTGAAAAATTGCTAGGATATTTGAGGTAATTTAACTAAATTTGAGGGCAATTAAACGAGTAATTCAGACTGCAATTTCTGGAAAGCAAAATGGTAAAGTTACATTATGAATGATGTTTGGATTTAATTTATTGAACGACTTTCCAGGATTTTTTACGTTTTATATTTCATGGAAATTCCACCTAATTTTGAAATTTAAATTTCAAATTTTCATCGGAAAATCGATAAAAAGGAAATATAAGGCAATGATTCGATGAAAATTGTAATAAACCCGGGGAATTCTGGTACAGGTACTTTTCAATTTTCCTCCCAGCAAAATTAAGGGTAATGTTGTATTACATACGTAAGTTTTCATTAAAAATTCGAGTGAATCGAAAGATTTTCATTTCCCTAGTGCTGGATGATGCGGAATTTGTTAAGATTTTCCTCAAACTTGAGAATTTTACGAGTTTTGTCTAAATTTCCTTTGCACAATGCACCTGAGTTTAGTGTTGAGTTTTCAACCGAACAAATTACTCCTCACCTTGAACTTTCCCCTAAACCCGCAAAAAATCCCAATCACTTGAAAACACAAAAAATTACCTCTTCTTTCCATAACCGACATTGTCTAGCTCAATGTGCCTGTATGCAGCGTAAGTTGCCATGTTGGTCCGACCACACAGTGATTTTATCCCTTGAAACTCCCCGTCAAACCCAGAACCTTCAGCACAGCCCGATCCTCACACTTTTCTCACTCAAGACGACTAAAAGAAAGCGCGATAAGCGAAACTAAAAAAATACCCAGCTACTTTTCTCTTTCGCGACGACAAAACCCTGGCAATTTTCAATTATCACACTCGTCAAAATAAAAACGATATGATTAAATGGAATAGACCGGAAAAACGAGGGGGAAAAATCAGTAACAGTCACACCGTGTTCGTGCAAGAGACTGGCAGTCGCATCGGAAAACCGGGCCGTATATAACGCCCGCTCGAGGTTGGCTCTCTTTTTTTCCCCACCCTCTCCCTTCCCATTCAACACAATCCCCACCTCAGGATCATCCAGCCGAGCAGCGAGGGGGTCAGGGGGAGAGGAGGAGAGGAGCTGGAGGTGCTCTCACCTCCCCACCCCCTCAGCTCCCATGATGTTCCAGGCGCCCTCTCCGAGCCACCCCCACAGGACTCCTCCGGTCGTGCATTCACCTCAATCAATACCCCAGGACTGCTATATACCTTCAATTCTTATCCTATTCATCTAATCTTATATTCGCTCCACAATGAAAATGAAATAGTAAAGCTGACCATGTCCATCGACGGATGGAATACCATCACTAAATGATAATAATTTTCAGCAATAGACAATGCTTTGGACCATAGTTTACATGAATTTAACATGGCAACCATTACTATTACGGTGACTTAATAATCGTAATTTATTCATTAGTTAGTATGTGTAACATGATAGTGATTGCCAAGCTCCATGCTGGAATGGTTACTATGTTTTATATTAATAATTGTCATTGGCAGTGATAGTTACTTTTGTGACATACTATGTAACATGGCAATCAGTACTCCAAACATCAGAACCATTACTGTAATTATTTGTCCCTTATAGAACCGATGTCTACACAAATATTTACCAAAGTATTCTCTAATTTCGCCAATTTTTGAGGAGAGATATAGCTATTTTTTTTAAAGAGACATTTTTTCGGGTGAAGGAAAGTGATAAAAGTGAGAAACGTAAATCGAGCGCGGTATAAAATAGTGAGTGGTTAATAAGTGCTCATGAACTTGAGGTAATCGATGGGCATGAGGTATTAGGGGGGCGGTTAGTGATAGCGGGAATGTGGGGTAGACGATATGCGCACTCGGGTTCGCACGTTGACGCAGGTCAGGGTCCATTCCAACACTGTCGCAAATTTCTTCATAGCTCCTCCACAATATCATCTGACTTCTCAATTATATAACATTCAAATCATATTCAATTAAACGGATATTCATAGAATTTCTCACTAACTTTAGAAATTTGAGATTTTTATGCTAAACGTTTCATTAATTTTTCAGTAGAATACGATTCGATTTTTTATAGATGGAAAATTTAAAGAAGTTATTGTCTGAATCTGGAACATTTTCAGCTGTTTTCTTCAATATTCAAGGAATTCATGAATTGTGAAACTTCATGTCCCTTGGACTTGAAAACTATGAAAAAGTTCTTATTTGCCAGGAAAATAAAATTGATACAATTTTATAAATTAAATCTTCTACAATAATCAGCATCAAAAACTGTCTATTATGAAATTATTAAACATAATTGAATTGTTCATAGTTTAAAAGGGAGAAGAGGGCAAATATGCTACATTGCTTTGAGATTAATGCCACACTCTGATTATTCGGGATTTATTTCGAAAAATGTCCATAATTTCCACGGAATAATTGAGCTGAGATGGCGAGATCTCATAGTTTTTCAACAATGAATCAACGAAGAATTTTTACTTCTAACTTTGTCACCATCTTTCTACTCTATCGGACTAATTTTGAGTTTAAAAAGTAGGCAATCTGGAGTCGAAATAATAGGAGAATAAATAACGTCAATACAAAGTGGACTCATGTTATTGTTAACAATATTATGTTTCTCCCAACTCATATCATGAGATATAAAGAATAATTTTAATTTTCGACGTAAGAATTTCGTGTTATTTGAATCGCGTGAAGGAATCTAATTATCATATAACGCTGTATATTGATCAGATCAAGTGAAGAATGGAACCAAAATAAACATTCCGGTAGTTATATTCGTGTAGAATTATTTATTTGAATGAAAATTATTGGGTCATTCAAGATACATATCAACTTTATTTAGGTTAATCGTTAATACCCAACATAAAACAAGTCGTTGTGAATGACATTGGATAGGATGAATCGTGCGAGACTCGGAGGCATTCAAACGACATTTCGACAAGTTTTGATTCAGTTCATATTTGGGCTTTTTTCAGGTCGATTTTCCCGATTGATTCACGTTCATTTTTCTGGCCATAACAAAGTATATAACGAATATTAGAATTATAATTCAAGTCCATTCCTTGCGATTTATTTTTTTCATGATAGATTCATCCGGTTGATTCGAGTCTATTTTTCGCCTTTCTTTATGTTGATTATTCGGTGTGATTGGAGTCAATTCTTCGATCTCATTCAGATTCGGCTTCGCGATGGGCAACATCTTTTGAGTTACATGACTTGAATTAAACCGTAAGCCTGTAGAACGGCTAGACTAAGTTCGTATATTTCATGAGCGTTCGGGGGCACAATTCATGTTTATTTTTGTTTCCTTTTGTTCGATTTTTTGTATTTTTCAATAGAGAAATCGAATAGAATATATTTAAAAAGTGTCATTTTATTGCAGGAAATAATCAGAAATTAAAAAACTATAAATGATAGAAAATGTCTGACATATGATATCATAATAGTCCAACGAAGTGGCGGAAAACTAAAAAAGAATCTGCTCCGGAATTGTGGAAAGGGTATAAGTGATTTTCATTGAATATTTTCCTTCGAACGGAGTTGATTGGAACTCAAATGAGTCGAGAGAATCACAGAAACATGACGGAGAACGATGAGGCAGAAAAAAAAGTGAGATTTAAAGAATAATATAAAGCAGAGGGATTGAATTGAAGAAGCCGTGCCCCGTGTCGTATTGCTCGTTGGCTGACCAAGCGAACTTCCTTTGGTCGCGGATCAATTAAAAATTGAGGATTGTCCTACGAGTCAACCGTGGAAAATTGGCGGAAAAAAATATACGCAGGATTGACGTGAATAGCCCATTCTCAAACAGCGATTGTTTATCCGAATTTCACACAGAAAAATATTCAGTAATAATTATTATTAATGCTTCATAATTATCCAATATTTTTATAGCTTCGTTTCCTAAGAATGAGTGTGTCAAACTTTGCAGAAAATTCCTCGTACACACTCGTTCCTATGAGCAGGTAAGCTTGAGAACAATATACGATCAATTTTTCGAAGCACGAGTGGTATTTAATAGATTATTTTCCCACTAGGGTTTTGGCTAAACAGAATAAGAAGAACAGAAAATTCTGAAAGGCTAATTTGCCAATGAAAATTCAATAATTTGAAAAAATTTATATAAACAATGAAGCTCATTGATTTCTCGAATTTCCGAAGAAAAACTGCTTGACAGTCTCAAATAGTGCTCAAATAGTTCTAATTGGCTGAAGTTTGAGTTTGAAATAATCAGCCAAAATTACGGTTAATTGATACGGTAAATTGGTGGACGGGAGCAGCTCAAAAAATTTCAGTCATGGGATTGTTAGTTTCCACAAAAAATTCGGCTACACTTAGTACACTTTAGGCATTATCAGAACTGTAAATCTGGTGCGGGACCTATACTTCCACATTACTGAAATTCGGATAAAAAAAACGGAATTGACTGAAAAAAAATTCATAACTGCTGTGTAACATTTTCCTCAACCCCATTTTCCGAAATAGATAAGAAAAGATATGTAACTTTTATTGGGATAAAAGATTGTGATATGTACCTGAAATATCCTCCTTTCAATTAATTTTCATGGAACAATTAAAAAGCCTGAAAACGATTTTTAGTTTATACACATTTTCCTGAAACTTTGAATTTTCCATCCCAAAATCGCTATTAAATTTTTGCAACTTTTAAATTTGAAAAGCGTCAGAATTTTTGAGTGAATTTTTCTCGTGTAATTCAGTACTAATCATCCATGTTTCCATTGAAAATTCAAATTAGTTAGAGTGAAATTGAAAATTTCCTAATTCGATCTGCCTGAATCGCATTCAAGAATATTCTCATGTAATTACTAGTCATGAAGTGAATTGAACATGAAATTTCAATTTCTTTTGTGATAAACTATGACGATTTAGTTGCGCTTTCTTCGTTTTTTATTGTTAGTTTATACTCTGAAACAAATTGAATTCAGGAAATATTAGCCTGAAAACATAAACCCGTATGGAACATAGTGTCTCGTAAAATTAAAACTGGCCGTGTGTAGAAGTCTAATATTAGGAGCTCAGGTATTTCAGTATCAACCAGCACTAATTCATTTTAAAACTTTTTCCCTTGTTATTTACCCCTACCCCGTGGAAACCCAGGACGCTCTTCCCATTACTCTTACCATTTTAGAGATGAGGATGAGAGGAAAAAGTAGTGGTTGAGTATCAAAATGGGAGTGAGGTTGGGGTAAAAAAATGGGGATCTTGACACGCGTGTCCATCAGCTGGTTCTATCGCTCCTTCCGGGTGTCTCTTCTGAATAACATCGTGGCTCATGTGACTGACACATCTTCATCTTTCTTCTGCACTGTCTCGCTTCGTCTTTTCCTATTTTTTAAATACTTTTCCATCTCTCTTTACCGGGAAAGCGCACACTTCACAAAAGACTCATCACAAATTAATCAATTTTCACATTCACTCTTATTAAATTACACTTAAAATTTCAACCAGAATAACTTTACATTTTTGGTAATTGATTCTATACCGGTAATAAATTCATGATCCACTATTTCAATTTTAAATTACACCAATACCTATCCTATTCAATTCTAATTCTATCTCAATTCTAATATCCTATTCAGGGGTTTGGTTTTTTATATATTACTTCAATTTCTAACCAAGTCCAATATAGCCTATTAAAAAAATAGACCATGAAAAAGTTACTTTTGCAAAAATTTTAGAGTGATTATTATCATAATTGTGTAAGTTAACTCATAGCCACGTGTACGGTTGATTGTGTGAATCATACAGGCGCTGAGCTATGGGCCCTGTGTCCGTTACTTAACACCACCGTAGCTTTGGGCACGAATATCTCGAAAACTATTGAAAAGTTATGGAACTATTCTAACATCGTATCATTTAGAATTCCATAACCAATTATATGATTTTTATATAATCTCTATAAGTTGATTAGTTCTCTAAAAATTGATGCTAGATTGTCGAAGCGACAGAGACGAATCTGGACGTAAAACAGAGATGCACTGAGTTCGCAGAGCACCTCCGAATTGGAATTTTCAATTTTTAACTTCCCAACGGGAAATTATTAGTTTCACTCTGAAAATAAAAAATCATAATTTTTTTTATTTCAGGTGATTCTACTTTTAGCCTATGTAACATAAAAAAGGAGGCAAAATAATCCCCAAAAACGAAAAACACTGTTTTGGTAAAAAAAAAAATGCGACAAGTCCGTACCTTTAAATTGACTGTTTTGTCTTTCAAGAAAGCAATGAAATAAAGAGACTGGTGCAAGTTCTTAGGTTTGTAATGCACTAGATGATTATATATTGAATCATAAAGTTGGAAGATTTGAAGACAGAAATGGATGAGTTGAAATCCTAAAGTTGTATGAAAACGGGAAAAAACATAGAACAACAGAACAATTCAACTATTCAAGAAAAAACCGTACTTGGTGGACTTTTGTGAAAAATCTGAAACTGTCAAGTACAACTAGAACGCCTTTTTTTTGTAATTTTGGAATTGAATCTCAAAGAGATGGAAATGGAATTGAGTCTCAAAGAGGAAGAATAATAATTTGTTTCATGGTTTTAATAAAATTTCCAGATTAAATTATTGGAAAATTAATACTTACTGCAACTAAAAAATGAGAAATTTTCTTAATTATCCATAATAGTATCTTCCTAACTTAAATTCAATAATATTGTCCTAAAAATTAATCACGAGAAATTCACAAAATTTCAATTTTTTTAAATTTTATACGCTTGTTGGAAATTTTTACAATTGAAACAAAAACACTTTAGAAAAAAAAAACGCGGAGAGAACTAGAAATACAGGACGTTCCGGTAAATGTATGAGAATTTTTAATTAGAAAATAATCCAATTGCTTCGTAATTAGAAATTGAAGAATACTCATTGCATTGGTGCTATCTAAAAATTGACAATTCACTAATTGTTTTCTCTAAATCAAATTTAAAGCAACTCCCATGAATTCCTAATAAACTGTCCTTGAGATTGAATTTTCCCCCTCCTAGTGTAGTAATTGTTCACCCATTTTCGCTCACCAAGAAATCAGCTTCAAGCAAAAACCGCCTCTCCATAAAATTCTGCAATTAGCCCTGACTGAAATAGAACCTCTAACTTCTAATGAGAAAAAATCTCATGCAGCGCAGAAATCTCCGATAATTATTGAGTAATTTTCATTTGTTAAAAGTCAATCTCAAGGCGTTATAATGATGTCATAAAACCTGAAGGTGATTCCAGTTAATAATCCCCCGATAGATGAAAAAAAAGGTCTAGGAATTTTCGCCCGAAGACAGCTGGTGATTCCTCGAAGTCAGCGATCCTTGAAGCAACAAGATAGTTTTTCCCCCGATCAACGAAAATTATTAATCATCTCTCTAGGAAACAACTCGGAAATTGCACAACCGCAACACTGAAATCAGTGATGCGTGTGTAGTTGAGATGACTTGCATTAATGCTCCGCATAAAATGTCATTTTTCATCGGACATATTTTGTATACATTGTACACCACAAGCATCAACAGAACGATTAAATTCGCCTTCAAGTGGTGTTTATACGACGTCTCGAGTGCATTTTATTCTGCCTTGGAGCCGTTGTAAAGGGGGCCTTTAGTGCACTTTTAATATCCAACGTATGGAAAACATAACTCACCATTAAACTTCAACCCTACTTTTCAAACAAAATTTCTAGACTGCCGCTGACTTGTTTGCTAAATACCATGTGGTACATTGTGAGGACATGCTGAGGTATATGCTGAAGCTGCTTCCGGGCGGCCCTGTTCTCTTTCCATACTCGTATATTTCCGGAACAATGTTTATACATTTGCACAAAACCCTTCGCCATTTTCTCCGGTCATTCTTTTTATTCTCAGTTTTCAAGTCTTCTCCCCTCGAGAGGTTGCACCAAATTATTTCACTGCTCAAACTTTAACTGTCTATTTCCATAAAATGTTCCGTTATGCAACACAATTATTACCTGTTAAAGTTTGAATAAATTCCTTTTCAATGGCAATATTCAAAGCGAGGAATTCGTTTCACCCAGCAAAAGTTGGGGTCAACGAAAGGTTGTGAATCTGCCGCATGTTCTGTAAGTGAAGGTAAAAGTTGTTGCGTAGGGACCGTTACAGTCGCTAAGGATTTCTATTGTTACTAATCTTCATGATCTAATACTCGAAACGAATTTCACTTTGAGTTTCGAGTAGAGGTTTCTGGTTTGTTGAAGAGAAATCCTTGAAAACTGTTCGAAAATTATTCTTCAAATTGTAAGTAAACCAACTTCAATTTTTTCACAATGACAAATGCTCATGAAATTCGCACTGTGGTATTGAAAAGGCTTTTTATTGTTATTAATCTGTATGACCTAATACTTGAAACGGATTCACTTTGAGTTATGAATTCAGATGCAACGGTTTATGAAAAATGTATCCGTGAAATTTTTATTGATTGAAACTTCAACGATATATTTACCTCCATTTAATTTCTGTTTTTCAACCGATGAAAAATCATCAATGGAAATTTCAATAAATATAAGTAAAAATGCAGATTCTTATTTTTCCTGAAGAATTTATTTATAGAAATCAATATATTGCACGTGGGTGTCAATGTAAACGTTGAAACATTGGCAAAAATAAAGAAGGTTTTGGTGTTTGAATTCATTTGGAGTAAAATATTTGCTGAGAACCGTAAAACGGAAAAGTAAGGCAAATTAAAGTGATTAGGCTAGCAGTTGAAACAATAATTCTTCTATACGCAAATAAATGTCATGTAAATTTTTCGTTGTTGACATCATTAAAATTTTTTGCACTCGACATGTCAAGCGTGATTTTATTGTCATAAACATTTACACATAAAAACTTGAAGATAAATTGCATGCATGAAATCGTATTGAATTCTTATAGAAACGTTTTTCTACAATTGAACTTAAAGCGTCTATTACGGTAGAAATTGTGGTAAATAACGATTAGTTACATCTATCTCAATTTACGAAAGCTGCCAACGTAATTCTATAGCGAAGTGCTAAACTATCACGACTGATCTGCGAATGAATGTGATTTTCGGTTGAGTGTCTCTTGCAGATTTTCCCGTTGACCATTGACCCGAGGTGTTACGAGAATTATCGCAATGGTCCGAATATCGACGGTGAAATCGGTTGAAATCATTGCAGATTTCGATTACATAAGTGCAATTTATTAAGTTTAAAATTAAGTTTTTGAGCGTTGGATTTTAATCTCAAATTACGCTCACAATTGCGAGAAAATACAACTATGTAATCATAATCTCTGACAATGTAAATAAATAAACATATTCGTGGTCGACGATTACTTACTCAAGTCTTCATTTAGGACAAGTAAAAACGTAATTTACAATAGTCTTCCGGGTAATTTATGCACTAATTTAAATCGCCAAAGGAGATTTGTTAAGGTACTTCCACAGTTATGCGAAAACAAAAATAGATATAAAATATAGTTGATTTACCTATATATTCTTAGGGTGTAATCATGCAGTATTATGGATGTCTAGCCAATAAAATTGGCTGCCTTGCCTCTCTGACAAAATGCGCTAAGGTCACGTCGCAGAAGCTACACGTGCAAGTGGGTGTGGATTATAATGAGTATCAACAGTATAATTCGACATATTAGGAAGATGAAAAAACAATAGCACTAATGAAAGGCGTTCCGTCTCACTAATCCTATCCAGTCAAATTCCGCCCAAAACGATTGTTGTCTCAACAACTTTTACGCAACGAAACGTGTTCTTAGGGTTATTTCAAAGGAAAAGAATGGAGAAGTGTTTTTTGCAAGTTTTGACCTAAAACCCGGAGATTTGATGACGTAGGAAGCTCGAAGTGCCTCGAGGAGCGGCCTGCATCCAGTGCTCTCGATAAGAGAGCCCAGAAGTTGCCGGGTGGATCGATAGTCGTGACATTGCGGGACTGCAGTGCTGCATCAAACAGAGATGATGCTCAAAGTACAGGTGCCTCCTCTAGAAGAATCACTGTTCATGTGTTCACTACAAGTACTTTTTCTGTTGATAAAACGTCATTTCTCTGAAATACTTCGGTCACACTAATTTATTTTTAATTTTCAAATATATTTGTCTGAATTATGCTGATTGAACTAAAATTGAGCTTGCATAAACTTTGAAACGTTATGATATGATTGGCTCAATAACAAAAAGTTCCATTGAGCATTGAGATAACAGTGAAAATACGACGTTCTCTGTTTATTTCTCTATGCGTGTCGATTTGAAATGTGTTCAACCATTTTAACCATTTTGACGAAGCCATTTTGACAATTAAAATTTTCAAAAGCTGTTTGTCATTTAGGACGCGTCATTATGGTGAAATAGAATAAGATTTTTTATTGACAAAGTGACGAGGAAAAATGTATTTTTGTGGTGGTCGACGCAATGATTGCACGACTTCTTTGCGCGTCCCTTGATGCTCATTGACCGTCCGTCACACTCTAATTTCAAACTTGAAAAAAAAATTCAACAAAAACATGAACGTGAGAGTATTAGAAACGTTGTCTGAGAGAATGAAAAAATGTCCCCTAGAAATTTCCATCCTGGAGCACCTCCAATCGGTCTCAACGATCAAGTACTGGATTCCACTTGCGGTAAGGTGGAATTTCATCCTCTGGGTTGCCTCGACTGCCTCGACTACCTCGACTGTTATTCAGTCAACCAACTTGGAAGATCAAGAGGATATCACCGAGCAATACCGCAACTAATGGTGACGTTAACAAACGAAAACTGGCCCACTGCATTTCATTCCTACCCCATTCTCAGAATTACCCAACCAAATACAACTTCAAATCTTTACAGAGCTCACAACATTCTGATAACCATTTGGAAATGAGTTTTCAATGGCGAGGATTTTAATCTTCTTAAGAACTTCAACTCAATTTTTCAAGCTGTGAGATATTGAAGTTGCAATACACTTTTGCAAATCTATGAAAATTTCACTAACAATGGCATCTGAATTTTCCATAAATTGAAGACGAGAATTATCGCCATTTTCGAAGCTTTTTATTGCCCTGAAATAAATATAAAAATTCCGCATTACTTGAAGATTAGAGAACTGAACTGATTTATTAATTGTTGAGCGCCACAAGTTTCTTTACTTGAAATTTTAAGTGTAAATTTCTATCGTGCCAAATTGAATCAAATTCAAATTTGAAAGTATTTTCTTTGCGAAAATACGAAAAACTCATGGTGCTCATGGCCCCATCATTTTTTCCTTCATATCCCGGAAAAAATAACATAAAACCCGTATAAAATTTCAGGTTGGTCTTTTAATGTTTCCGAGAATGACATTTTGTCCCAGGATTACGGAACTCTCCGATATTTTTTGGTGAATTTGTCTCTCCATGCAGGGGATTGCATTGGCAAATAGAAATGCTAATCTGCAAAACACTGTAGTATTTCCAAGCACAAGGCCGTTCATTGTGATCAGAGTAGAAAGTGCTTTGGTAAAACGGTGAAAAGGTGAAAATGAATGGTCTGGATGTATTTAGTTTCCATCAAAGTCGAGCAGTGATTGGAGCAGCAGCATGAAGCTGGATAAATTTGAATTCCCCTGGTCGATCGAGGCGTTAAGTCACGCATGAACGCCCACTTTTCAATGAATCCATGAGTCTGCTCCTTTTTTTCATCTTCATTTCGAATTAATCCGGCCTTTCTAATCTACCACTAAACAATCAAATCATGAATAAACGCCATGCCAAGAGAAATCCTCTATCTCTATCTAATCGTCGTATCCCAACAAAAAACTGCTGTTAAATAGTACAATGCTTGGTGCCAGTATCATACGTAACAATAACTTTTATTACTTGAAAAAACCAATTCAACTTGGAGAGTTTGAAAAATTATTAGAATACCCACAAATTAAAATACAAATATTCATGTACATTCACATCTCCCAAATAAATTTACTTCTACCAGTTAATTTAATTGGTAGGGGCAGTTCTTTCTCAGTGTATTTGGTCATCTGGTTTACACTTTTTCAGACGAAATATAGAGAAAACGTTAAAAATTTGAAGGTCATCGTCGTGTCCGAAAATCGGTTGAATGACCCACTTAAAAGAATTCACAAGGAAAAAAATTATTTCCGATAATAATATTCCCTTTTCCCGGAAAACTCATCAAATGGAAATAAGTATGGGAATTGAGTTCCTAAAGTACTTGGAAGATGTTGAAAAATGACTTTATACTTGTACCTGCCCCACGCGAATTCACGAGATACTTAAATCGATTACACAATTTTAATTGAAATTTCCTATCTAAGATACTGATGGTGTGTCCGATTTTCTTGATTTGCAAGATGAATAAGAAATTCAGTGAACATTTCGGATTAAAATTAAATTTCAACTCATATAATGGAAAATATAGATGCCATTCCAACTGACATTTAAATAAATGTTGAACAGGGCAAGAGTAAAATTTAGAATGGGTATTTTTTGAAATTTTAAGAATTGAAATTTTCCAAGTAACAGCCTATTGCTGCTTGGAGATGTAAGGTTTTTTCCATATAATGAAAAATAGAATAAATGAATGATTGATGCGGTAACAGAATTATTGCTTAACATTAGATCCCTCTGTATTCCCACTGCAGTGGAAAATGGCAGGATGAACTAATCGTGAGATCCAAATCGTGACTGCACAGAAATTTCAGTGTTGTACCACCTGAACTGAGCCCTTTTCTAAAGCCTAGGCCTAGGATGAGCGTTCGTTCATTGCGTGACGTTCGTCGTTAAACGCATACTCCGATGGTACTTCCTCAAGACTCGCGTAATTCACGCCAGCAACTGAACTCCATTCCATTCCTCCATTCCTCCACTCCTCCACTCCTCCACCTCCTTCTGTTTCATCCACAAAGAGATCACTATTCCCTCTCCTCGGTTTTATAAATGTTCAAGTGCCACGGGATTTATAGATCGGCTACAATTATATTCGAGGTGTTCGTACATTGACTTTTATGTGCAAACCATCGTTGTGGTTATAAATTCTTGATCAATGAGTTACACTCGGTACACCACATCATTTTTACAAAAATTTTAATCTCCAAGTTTACCATTTCAGGGGCATTCCCAACTGAATTAATTGCTTCCACTTCTTTTCTCTCTTTTATTTTTCTTTTAAGATGAGGTTTCTGAGATAGTGTGAATCGTCATACAGATCATGGAGAGAAATTCTCTGGAAAAGTTGTATTGCTGCAATTCTGAACCAGAAAAATCGTAATCTGCTCGCTTTTCAACTAAGTAATCAAGTTGTTCTTTTCCGGAATGCTTAAGTTATGGGAAGATATTTTTTATTCAATCTGTTCCTGAAATATCAGTGATCGTGGCCCATGAAAATCCAGAAGTTTAGTTAATTTTATCAATGAATTTCCTATTCTTCTACGAATAATGTGCAACTCAAAACTTTTTCTGTAAAATGAACATTTTTTTTGAATATTCACAGATCGTGATGTTAAAATTTACGGCATTTAAAAACTTGGAAAATATACAATCAATAATACTTCTCCGAATTTATTGAAAATCGAAATGTTTAACCCGAAAATCTCAATTCTTTTGACATTTTGAGATGAACGAGATTTTGAAAAATAAAAAAAAACGTTCAATAAAAAATTCAGAAAGTGATATCCTAATTTTTCATAGGAAATGCAAATAGAAATTACGGAATGCCTTCAAAAAATTCACCAATAAATCGATAAAATTTCTCTTAACTGCATCTTGCTCTGGAATGACGAAATTATTCGGAATTTTTTACTGAAGATTTGTCTCCCCTTGATACAAGACTGAAATTTCGAAAGATTTTCAAAAAGAGTGTACATGTAGTAGAATCGAAATTGCTCAATATGTTTATTGATTTTTCGGCTGATGAGATTACAGAATGATGAATGATGAATATTAATCGTGGGGAGACATGCACCTATGATGACTCTTACTGAACCTCTTGGGATGTGGCACAGATTGCTCCCTTTTTTCGCTCAGTTTATTCCAGGAAATGCTATCCAATTAAACCCCTCTTTCACTCGATCCCCGTGATGCTACTGACACTTCCGGTATTGTGCCATTTTTTTAATTAACAAAAATGCCATTTGTATTTTCGGCGATTTAATTGTTATGAAAATACGAGAGCGGAACAATGAGAGATAACGACACATTTCGTGAATTTTTGAATCACGCAATTTTCAAGTTACATCATGTGAATGAGGAAATGAACCACCGGAATTGTTTTATCTCGAGGTAAATCAGTGTAACGGTTGTTTTTGGAAACATTGATTGACCCTGGGACAATGTTTTTTTTCATGGGTTCACAAACGACAAAACGGCCACACGTCAGATTTAACGGGACTGCAAAGGAACTTTCCATTTTTCAATCGACGGGCTTCTAATCATCGGAGCGTTCTTATAATGCCAGGTCAAAGGTTGAACTCGCAAAGTTCGCTCAATTGAACTGGACTGTTAAAATTTTGATTCTCATTTGTGCCTAATACCAGATTGGGTTACCTATTGTATTACAACTCCATGAATTTTCAAAACGATTCATCAATGAAAATGCTTAATTCTGTCAAAGGAAAAACCAACAGAACTGTGAATTTCCAATTCGTGTTTCCGTAGGAAATGAAAACTACACTTGTCATTTTGCGAGGAAAAGTATTAAATATCATTAATTCACGCGTGATTATTCATATTAGATTGGAAATTCACATGAATGGAGAAATACTCATTTAGGCGCTGTTTAGAATTCTGTACGTTTACGGAATTTTCACTTATAAGTTACTTGTATAACTTTCAACTTATAAGCTATAGCTTTAAAATTATTGGGTATTTTTCGATAGGTGCGTTGTAAATAAATGAATTCAGGTTTTTCAGGGTAAAAAATCACGAGTGCAAAGCGCGAAAAACTTGACAACTTTATTTGTTTGCCAGGAACCTTAATGAAAATATACCAAATAATTTTGAAGTATTGGTATTGGTGATATTCGAGGGATTATTTTTTCGACCGAAATGTCGGCCAATAGAATTGCACTATGAGACGATATTTGTCAGTTTGTCATGAGGTTAATTTGACTGGATAATGTTTTGCTTTTTATATAGCAAGTCCCAGAAAGAATTATCAAAAAATCATCTAATCATATCATCATCTAATAATCAATTAATCGGAGTTAAAAATTTGTATTTTTTTCGCTAAAAATTTCGTGTGGAATTTCCCAACAGTGCCATAAATATTTATGAAATGAAACAAGCATGTGAATTTAATTATAACTAGTTCGATCAAGTGTTGTTGAAATCGACTTCAATTTTTAGTAGATTAGAACTTCACAACTTCAATCTAACTAAATTATCAATGAAAAATTCTAGAGAATTTTCATGTCACTTTCACGTTGGGCAAAATTTTTTGTTTTTTACTCTAAATTTCTTAGCGAACTGGAATGCAGACTAAGTGCATTCATCAAGGCCAAATTTGAGCAAATATTAACTGGGAATCGGAAGACAATAGTGGAATTTAATAAAACTATATGTTTTGTAGCTCTTATATCTTTCTTTATGAAAAAGCGCGCGCGGCCACGTGCCTTTTTAAAAACGATTTTTTTTTATTTACTCGTATCGTAATTTTCGTAATTTTCGAAATAGGAACGTCCGAGCGTTACACCGCATTATATTCGTATAGGTGTACGACACTCAATAAAAAGGATGAATCGGATATAGTATTTTACACCAAAACAGATGTTTATAATGTCATAAATTCAGTGGCGATGAAGAGACGGGAATGAAACAACAACCCTTCCGCAAAGCACATTTCATAAACTTCAGAATCACATAGAATATGTGCGACTTAACTGAAGAGTTAAAGGGAGTCTTAAGAACGGAAAATGTCAAGTGTCTGAAAAGCACAGAAAAAAATCCAACGAATGTAATATCATTCAAAAGCTGACTGAATAATCTTTAAGATGATGCTACATCTGTGCTACAAATTATCCGTGGAGATGTTGAAATGATTACTTCAATGCAAATTGTCGAACATTACACATGACATTTTCGTGTTTGAATGTTCAGAAATCAAAACAACATAGTAAAAACAGTGCAATTAATGTAGTCTCATATGAAAGATCATTTTCATAATTTCCGAGTGATATTGCAGCATACGCATTGTGTCATTAGTTGCGATGCTGGAAAACTCCTCGAAGTCAAATCTGCAAGTGTAATGTGACATGAGATTTTACATCATTTTTGATACTTCAAACGTCATAACGTTTGGAGAAAGATACGAGGATGAAACAATAACGGATAAATATCATGTTAATATAATAATATAAATAAGCTGATTTCATAAGCTTCAGAATCGTATAGTATATTCCTTAATGGGAAATCTGCTTCACGGAGAGGAGTTACGCATTTTTTCACTGAACTTTCTGTACTTTTTCCTGAATGCAGACGCGCAGTTTTTATTGAATTTTTCTTCTTCCTGTTGAGAGTTGAAAGTGACAGGTGACTCAGAGTAATAACGATTTTTTACATAAGTAACTGCATAGTGTAGATGCATAAACATCACTTCTGAGATATTAACTAAAAGTGGTATTTAAAAAACACTTATTCTAGTTTAGTAATTGGGTGGAGAATTTCGAGCGTAATAATTAACGAATGGTTCGTTAGAAAGGTGTGAAAATCGATTGAAAAAAGCCTTCTCAAATATCCATTGATGAACTTTTAATGAAGGAACAGTTCGATAGATGGAATCGACTAAGCCTTCAACCAAATCGCTTTATTGACAATAAATGATCGACTTTTTCAGTGTATAGGGTTCCTTGGAAAAGAGGCATTCATATTGATCAATGCATACAGAGGATATTTGTCCAACCGTCTAATTCTAGTAACTAATTTTGAGGAATGTGCCATGTCATCTCGTCATAGAAAATGTTCGAATCCAATGACAATATTGATGCTTAGGAATTCGTTTCATCCAGTCGAATTTTAGGTCAACGAAAGGTCGAGAATATGCCGCAGGTCCTGTGAGTGAAGGTAAAAGTTGTTGCGTACAATGAAAAAAAAATACTTCTGCTGAATCAATTTACTACTGCTAAATAAATTTATTTGACGCGTGGAAATTTATGTAAATATTTACACTTGAAATGTATGGATTTTATTGTAGTTAGCAAATTTGTACGGCAAAAGTAATTTGTTGTTAACAATAAAATAAAATTTCAGCGGAATTTAATTATAATTTTTCAGGACTGTGAGACTAAGGTGATTGTAAAGGAAAATTTTATGAGAATTTTTTGACGTTCCACTGAAGATTCATTGGAACGTCAAAATTGTAAGCATTATTAAAAGAACAATTATTCAATTATTCTGAATTTTCAATGAAATTCCAGAAAAAACTTCGATATTCAGGCTGCATTTCAAGAAAATTCCAAATTTAAGAATAGATTCTTAATTCCTTGCGTACTCTCCCTTCATTTACAGGGAACAATGAAACAAAATGTTAATGGTCTTTATGTATAGTGTACCTAATGTTATTTTTTTTTCCTGGAAATCAGAATTTTTTATTACAAAATGCCTTTAAATTCAAATATTATGAAAATTACCGAAAAATTTATCGGGTTATTTTTTACGGCCAAATTACCCCCAATCGAGTGGCACTGACCTATTCGACTTCCATTATCTTCTACTCACTACTCAACCGATAATTTCTGCGAGATATTCTTTTACCTATGTATATGAAACAACGTATTGTTGTTCCATACGAATGGGGTTAACCACTGATTAAAATTGAGAGATACGATTTAATAGTGGTATTCAGAAAATAGTTATAAAATAAGATAACTAAATTACTTTGTGTTTTCCAAACCTTTATTATCATTGTTTAAATATAAACTTTGTCTCATGTTTTAATTCTATCGACGGAAATTTGAATTGAAAAAAAAATTCCCCAATACCACTCAAACTTCAAAATTAATCGGATATTTGCCTCTAGGTTCCCGCAAACAAAGAAATTTGTCTAATTTTCCACACAAATTACTTTTTCAGCCTGGAAACTTGAAAAGTTCATTTTTTCAGTTGTTTGCAACGAACCTATTAGGAAACATTCGATAATTTGGCAATTCACATAATATTATAATTAAAATTCATACATCCACGATTTATATTCACCCAATATTTTTAGACAGATATAACGTCCCAACGTCTGATTAAATTGCAAAGAAATTGTCGATACAACTTTTTGCAGCAATTTTCGGTTTTTACAAAAATTACCAATTTGCCAGTACTATACATATATACTTTGAGAAACGCCTGAATTTCATTTATTCTCTGTCCATTTACGATGAAGGACTTGATTTTTTCTGACCCGACCCATTCCAAGGATTAATCAACTCCCCAGATTTCGATAAAAACAGCTGAGATGTTTACACATCCATAAAATCGTTAATTATCAGTTGGTGATTAAAAACCCATTTTCCAAGAATTTCTAACAGTAGTTCTTCTCAGAGCGCTAATCAACACCATACGTCACGACTATTCATATTACTGAGAGTATCTATTAATTATCACTTACGAAAAACCAAAAAGTCGTCGGAACCATCCCGTTAAATGCATTCTCACTATTTTCTCATGCTTCTGACGTATCAACTAATACTCCCCACGTCCTAATAAACAACGTATTCAGCAAAAAAAAACCTAACGAAAATTTCTCAGAGTTACCGACTACCAGTTTTTGTATGGAACTTTCTTCTTTAAAATTTCAGCTGAGATGAAACACCAAACCTCTCATTTAAACTCCATTTGACCCCAAATTATATTCTTTTTTTTACCAACAATTGATAAAAAATTATTTTAATTTCACGCCACAACTCGTTGTTTTTAAATTATGAGAAATGTAATAGTCAGAATTTCAGAGAAAACGGTGTCATGTTAATAAATTAACTGACAAATCTCCTTTATTTTATGAATGAATAGGCGATTGTCGTGCATTCTTTACTGAGAGAATGTAGATAAAAATAATCATCATTCAAATTCTAAAAAATTACAAGTTATTTTGAAACTTTCGACTCGCACGAAAAAATCTTTTAATCTTCAACTTGAAATTTTCAAAAATCTCTACGCAAAACCAATTATAATTTGTTATCATTAAAGGAATTATTATGAGTTTATTTCTACTTTAATCCGAACCAGATCTGTACCCTGTGCGATGGACATGAGCAGGAATACCTTCTCCACATCCTGCTTGCACTATCTTCCAAAATATTTCTGATACGTGCTATCAAACAAAATAGAGTTTATCCGCGTTTTAACACTAATGCTATTCATGACGCTAGAATTCTATTTTTCTAGATAAAAAAGTATTTACAACTGAGAGCCTCCTCACAAAATGAATAGTCTGTATTTCACCGAATTTCCTGAGCTGTTCATGCTGAATGACCCCCGCAATAATGGTTAATTTCTGATTTCTGTACTGTCAGGCAGGAGAATGTTCTATTCTCCTTATTATTTTCTCTATTCTTTTTAGCACTCGCAAAATTATTCCATTTTCCTCTCCCTCATCTTATTTCCTTCTACACTTTTCAAATTAATTGTCCATTACTTATGATGTCATCTATATACTAGATTTCCCCTGCCAATTCATGCGATGTACTACAGGCTGTTTATAATAAATAAAATAAATAATAAGATATTATTTTTCCTTATTATTCCTGATTGAAAAAAGGGTTATCCACCCTGGCCACTTGATACTTATATATAAATGACGTGCATCCCATATCTTTTCAAAGCTCGCGAAGACAGTTGGTTCATCCATTGGTTCGAATCGAATGGTTCATCCATTTATCTCTACGCAAACCGAAGTTACCAATATTTGAATATCAGGAAGCATGAAGTCCGTATGCCACGTCTACCTTGAAGGTTCACGGCTACCATTTCCGTTTGACTGATGATAGTTTTGCTTTCGCTAATGATGATATTTGCTATTATTTATATCGATTCGGTCTTTAGTTATGAATGTTTAAGCATGTGGTCATATGAAATGTCTACCTAGCATTTTCGGTGATACATCACATGTTTTTATCGAATTAATAGAGGAATAACCATGGCTATTATATATGATTTTAAAGCCCATTCCTTTAGCTTTTGAATGACACAAACTGAAAGAATTTTTCAGATATCTCAAAAACGACTCAACTGATTGAATTTTTCTTTTTCTCAAAATATTCTTTACATTGTGCCCTATTTAGATAAATCAAAGAGATGTGCGCGCTCAAAGAAAAATATGGAGAAATTTCCATTTTCAAAATAAAATTAGAAAAAATAAATAAATAAACTGTGAAATAACAATCTTCTACCGTTAGGAACGGCCAACTCCTTGTTTTTCCTCATTTTTCGTTTCCATCAATACAATTGGTAATAAGCTTCCTAATGGATCCGTAGCGATTCTGACAACGATTTTTAAGAAATACAAGTTGATAGGCTGATATTCAAATATCAGGGAGTGCGAATTTTTCCGAAAAATGAGAAAATGGAAATTTCTTCATATTTCCCTTCAAACGCATACATCTCTTTGGTTGATCTGAATTTAGAATAATATAGCGAAGATTTAGAAAAAAAATGAATTCCGTCCAGATGGTTTTGTAATATTTGAAAAAATCATTTCAAATACACAGTTGAATATCTCATGAACGAACCATTCGATCCAGCCCATTTTCAATATCAAACATTGTGGCTAGAAGAAGAAACTTTCTGCGAAATTTCAAGTTGATAAGTTGAATTTCCAAAATTTTTCGAAAAACATAAAAATTAAAAAATCTTGAAAACTTTGTAGCAAGACATATATATATTGTGAATAATCTATATAGAGTACATTGACACGAAGGACCTATATATTAACTGACAAAATTTCATATTTTTGTGAATAATTCATCCGTTTATTCTTCCCATTTTTTTTAAGTTGCCCATCAGTCGATTATTCGCACACGCGCACATAACTTCGTATTTTCACGTTTTAAACCGTTCTACATCATTTTCAAGCAAAATTAGGAAATCGAAAAATCGGTCGAGCACAAGGCTTCCATTTGGAATTTAAAAGAATTAGTAATAATTATTCAACATCCTGCTACGTACGCTACAATTAATCTTTTTGGTTGAAGGATACCGAATATATGATCACAGGTAATCAAAATGGTCCTCAATATAACGCGTACGGTCCGTGCATATCTCTGATATAGCCCTATAGTTCAATTAAAAAATATGTCAATATGGAATATTGTCCAATATTTTCAAGAATTTAGTAATAATGATTGTCACTTGCAGTGATCAAGTAAGAAAAATCTTGAAGTAACATTAAAAAATAGATCAAGACCAAGCGAATGGAAAACAATAAAAAGGGAACAATAGGAAAATTGATGAATGGGCTTTCCACAACGGGTCTAATATAATTTCCGATAATCTATAATGACTATAATTTAAATCATTAAGAATGATTAAGTTGGTCTCTTGGTGAGTAAGGAATAACCTGTCAGAATGATTACGGTATGAATGAGGGAAGAAGTTACGTGTAAATGGATTTCGAATGCGAGGTTTTCTCCGTGATAGGTTGTGGCCTGAAATTGTACATCACCTCGATCATCAGTGACGTTTACTAACGGAAGCAGCATATCTCACCATATGGTGTTTGCGCATTTCACATGACTGCATCAAAGATTGAATGCGAATGTTATTAATTAGAGTGTTACATTGGTCATCGGATTACGATGAAGCTTCCATCAATTCTACATGCTTGGTGAAAATTTTCATCTCTCCAATTAGGTCGAAAATATTTATCCATTGACGAACGGCCATTTGAATAAATCATAATAAATTATAACAGTGAAAATCCTCATGCTCTCAGCGATTTCTAACTGAATGACGGTGCTGAAAATCAGTGGAGCTCAACGGCACGTACCAACACTTGGAAATTCACTTGATTTTTACAGTCGTTCAATTTCCAACACTTGGTCTAATTGCCATTGGTAGGTTCAATGACTCGGGGCTTTTTTCACTTTATCGCCCAATTTGAGAATTGTTTCTGACGAAGTTCATTTCCTCCGGTGGCTGATTTATCGATCCTCGGGTCAGTGGCTTCACCACTTTTTTTTTGTTCAATTTTTTTTCTTCGCTCCGTTACGGAATTTTGGAATTACACTTTTTTGGTTCTGGGGGATATATCGGATGTTCTTTGTCCGATGATTCTAGAGGATGTGCATTAATCCCTCTTTCTCTTCCACATGAAACGGGTGAATATATTTTTTTTGTCGAAAGTTCTTTCTTTGTTCGATGAAGAAATATCTGATCTAACTTATAGTTGAGTACAAAGGAAGATTTATTATTTTGAGGAAAACTTGCTTAATTCTATGGAAATAGAAATTAAATAAATGACTTTTCCTTTTTTAAAATGGTGTAAGAATATTTCTCATGAAGTGACGGGGAAGAACTCACAAGGCCAGTAATTGGTACACATTCGAGGTAATTGTACTAAAAGGAAGCAGAAATGCTCCTTATTTAGAGGAAATTCAGAGTCTTGGATTGAGAACCTGTTGTTTTTAACGGCTATTATATGGTTTTAGATTGACATTTACACATTACAACTATTCAATAGGTTGAACGTTCATCATGATTCCTTTCTTCTTTTTCTTTCCGTAAAAGTACTCTTAATTTGGACATATTGAAGGATTTAACTGGAAAATATAGGGATTTTCTTAATGGATTTTTATGCGTAAATCTTTGAAAGGATGTTTTCACCCAAATTTGATTAAAACTAATTTTTATTCGTGCCTAGACACTCCAGAAATGTACTATTTCAAATAAAAAGCATGACTAGCTATTTGATTGTTAGAAATTTCTTGAAGTTTCAGTTGCGAGTCGCGAGTTTAATAATCATTGTTACTTGACATTTTGACAACTTCAACATTTTAAAGAATTTTCGGAAGCTTTTTCCAGGAGGAAATGGAGAACTACTGAAATACTGAGATAAATAAATTACTGGTCAATGAAGAATTCTGTGTATGTATATTTCACATCACTCTAATGTTGTTAAAGATGAAAAGTTTTTCCACTTGAAGTTTCAAGTGTAATATTCTAACGGAGTACTTAAATTCCAAGAAATTCTTATTCGATGACTTGGATGCTGTGATTTTTATGAATAGCGTCCTATTGTAATATTCTAGGGCTCATTTTGAACTGTAGAACAAGAGGTTTCGAAAAGACTGAACAAAATTCAAATAATAATTCATTGGAGATTGAAAGCCGACTAGTTCGCCTGACAATATAAAGGAATGAGACTTTCTCTCGACGTCTCATTCGTCGGGGAGATGAAGAGAGAACCGTCTATTGTCCGTGACGGACTTTACATGCTCGGTTCAATGCCGACTCGAAGTTTCATCGATAAATACTTTTTTGTCCCTCTCTGGAAGGATCTAATGAGTTTTCCCAGTCCTAGTGATCGTTCTTGTTCATATCCAGTAGCATTGGTTTCAGTTACAGAATAGAAATTCTTGATTGGAGATAAGTATGGGGCGATCAATCATGTACCGTGGAATAACGTCGGGAAGAACGGTAAAAGTTGTATGACATGTCTCTGAGAAGAGTTTATCCTCTCGGAATGAACTTTGAAGGAGAACAATCAACATCCGGAAGTACACACTAAGTTATTTCTCTCGATGAATACTCTTAAAATTACTTTCGGCAAAGCACTAGGCTGTCAGCTAACTTTTTGTCTGTGACGTGAGAAAAAAAAATTAGTTGTCACCAGTAGAGCATTTGGGGGATGTTCACCGTTGAGAAGATTCTAAAATTTTTATTCATCTTGAAAATTGAAGAAAATTGAATTTTTTATTGGAAACTCAGGGAAATTATTACTTGAATTTTCAACATATTTGCGATTTTCCAGTGACATCGACGTGAAAGTTGAAATTTATTTTAAAATTGTTAATAATTTCAAATGCAGCTTTAATAATGTAAGCAGAAAAAGTACTAGTAAACAGCAATTTTCCTATTTCTGGCAAGGACTTCTACAACTCGATTTGGGTACTTACAATTGATTATTTTATGGGAATCAGATGAAATGGTCAATTTCTATGGTCAGTTCTTATGAGCTCACGAGAAATGAAGCTCAATAATAGGATTCTCTACAAATCACTTTTTTACTCTCTGTGCTTATATTGAGTGTATGTAGTATTTTTGAAAAACAACTAGCTTGTTCTACTATTGGAGAATCCCAATCAATTCCTTGAATATTCTAGGATTTGTCAATTTCCAGACCTACGGGACACTGAAAAATCGTGAAAATGTTGAAAATTTTATCATATTCATATTGAATTTTCACAAGTATGAAAATTTTTCTAGTTCTCATTGAAAAATCATTTATTATTTACCATAAAAAAATAAATTTTATACAATTTTCAAGATAAATGATGAATTTCGTGGACGTTTTTGATAGAATTTGAATGCAAACTCACCTAATTAAAAATTCAGATGACTTTGCGATTTTAAGACATTTGTACACGGAGAGAAAAACCCAGGAAAAATTACGTGACTAATCACGTAATCGTGGGCTGGAGTGTCATTTCCTTGATTTTTACTGGAGAATTTGGGAAAAAATGAAAGACGAACAGTGAATTTTATTATTTGCTCTGGAAAATTTACGTGACTGTCACGTAATTTCTTACGAACTTGTAAAATTTACCACAGTTCCGGTTAAAATTATTTCGAGTAAAGTAAAAATTATCCAGTTTCACTTGAATTTTACGTGACGTACCGTAATTTTTACGTGACCGAATTGAAAAATTCCTAGACAGCGTTGGTGGTACGACTGTTGGTCATACCCGATCGCGCATCATTGTCTAAGTTCGGATCATGGCACCCGGCAAATTACTATTGTCGGAAGGATAATTAGTATATTGTGCACCTAGGGAGTAAAGTATTTTCTGACGAAATGTGAGTATAATCACATGAGTCAGAAAATACTTTATTTCCGTGAGGCACACAATATTTTATTCTCATAGGGACTGGAAACGGCGATCTAACCGAGCGAAGCGAGGTTAGAATCGTACTTTCCAGTCCCGGCAAAATTTACGGAACTGAGTATCGTTATTTTTCTACCTCCAAAGATTACTTTTTTCCGACCGAGTGGTAAAATGTTCTGAATGATCGGCACTTTTTCCGATTTTACATTTTGCCCCACGTTTACCTTTCACACATGAATTTTTACGGAACTTTTTACGTATTTTTTCCAGTATTTTTCTCTCCGTGTAAGCTGGCCGTCCGTCGGTTGCCCCTTATCAGTTACCGACTTCAAACCGACAGAATTTCTACTCAAACAAAGGCTTTCTCATTTGTTCCAAGTAACATGTTATGTACGCAGTGCAAGTACTTTTGTACTTATAGTGACTACCCGAGTAGTTGTTGCTAATATTTTTTGGACTGTTTTTGTATGAATAGGAATTTTTTTTGGTGAAAAGTGGTTGGAATGTCCATGAATGGAAATGCATAATTTTCATGGGGAAGAGAGATGACTACTGATTATACGAGTGAGATGATTGTACATGGCGATGATGTGAGACGAGTACTCCGGTGGAATAGTGCGGAGGGATGACGCAATGATGATGCTCTTATTAGCAACAGGTTTCGCTTCATTAAACATCGCAAGTTACTTGGCAGGGTGCAGGAGGAACTGCTCAGATATTTGCAATTGGTAACATTTCCCGTCGTCACGGCCGGGCTGAGCCAGACCAATTTTATACGATGATGCTTCCGCTAACTTTTATACCTGATTGTCGTTCTCCTGGGTTAGAAATTTTATTTGCATCGATTTATTCAAATTTACGGTGGAAAATAATGACGCGTGCGTTTAGCAGAAAAATTACATATACACTGATTGAATTCTTTTTTTTTCTTATTTTAGGAAAAAATATCGTGTGACGTGCTTATAGATCCTTTCTGAGGGTATGATGTCATTATGTTTTCAGTGACTCCAGATCACCACTTTTTTTCACATTTTACTAATCTTCGCGCAAAATATCGTATCAATATTTTGATGTATGTTTAATCAAATTTTCATGCAAATGCATAGTGTCGTCGGATTTCTCTGGAAATTATGTTCAGATCGTGTAAAATCATTACAAATGGAAAGATTATAACATTTCTAAATAGAATGTTTATACGACCTTTCTACGGAGTGTACGTGATATTGTGCTAAATGACTGTTCGGGTCGTGGTCTAATGATTCATTTGGAATTAGATAGTGGAAAACTAACAATATTAGAGAGAAGAGTAAAATAGTATTTTTCACGCCTAGGACGGAAAAAGGGAATCTGACGAATGCGACTTTATAGTCCGAGTCAGAGACGAGGATTATCACGCGCATGAGTCAGAATCACTTTTTTCGCCGGGGCTATGATGCTATTTTATAATAATTAATAAATAATTTTTTTTCTCTATGTGTCGAGGACACATCATCTCATTGTTACCAGTAGATAAATTGAAAGTAAACAAAAGATAAATATATAAATCGAAATTCCAGAGAGAAAATATAACTTCCACGTTCGTTAATTCTATAATAACTTACAAAAATCAGGAAAATTTCACTGATTATATCTTTTCGATTTCAATTAATGGAAATACAGGGAGCTAGAAGAGCTCACGACTGGTTGCTAAAAAATATGAAATCCCACAAGTACTATCAACAGGTTCGAAAATATTGAAGTTTGTCAGGCTCAGTAATCATGAACGCTGGTGCTAGTGTTAAACCTTCCGTGATCCGATGAAAATTAAAAAAAAAATTCAATTGAAAATTTCTACATGCCTTGCGAACTTAACATTTTCACGGCTCAACTTGAGATGTTTCTTCAATGTGTGCGTCGGAAGAATCGTAAATTTGATCTTTAAAAAATGTGAATTGAAATTGAAACAAGTCAGCGAACAATTTTTAACTGTAAATGAATGCTCGATGAATCCAGAAAATGGTATTGAAAAGTGAAAAGTAAGATGAAACGATCGTAACGTGAAGTATAGAATTTTTTAATCAAATGTTTCTCCACTTGAGCATGAAATAGACTTTCTTGTCTCTCAATATCTAAATCTCGTCTGTGGTTTGCTAGTTTTTCATGGAGTCAACCGATTGGCCACGCTTTTCCACGTTCATCATGACTGACGATTACCTGTTTTCACACCGTGATATATACTATACACTATAACACCGATTATTTTTTCCCGCCAAATTTCAGCCAATAGAATTGCACCATTCGACAAGGTTACTCGGTATTATAATGATAATTTTTCGATAATTTTGTCACTTACCTATATATATAAAACAAAAAACTGTGGGATTGGGTTAACCACTGATTGGAATCGACAGATTGAATTTAATTGTGTTATTTATCGAGTATTTCTTGAAAAAAGAATAGATTCGGTGATTCTTCTCTGTCAAAGATAGATAAGGAAGTGAAGGGAAATGTCCATGGATCTAATCTGAATATGAATTAAAATATCTTGTGTTTCTCAAATAGTTTTCCTCATTTTTGAATATAAAGTTCATCTCATGGTGCAATTCTACTGACTGAAATTTGGCGGGAAAAATAATCCCCCGAATACCACTCGGCCTTTGAAATTCATTGAAATATTTACCTCAAGGTTCCCTGCACACAAATGAGTTTGTTAGGTTTTACAGAAAAAAACCTGGGAAACTGAACACACTCATTTGTTTGCAACGCACCCATTGGTGATTATTTCGATAATTTCAAACCTCTCGTGGTATTATAAGTGATAATTTCCGCAAAATTTTGGGATAACTCGAGGGAAAAAAGTAAGAAGCCATTGATACCGTGTAATCGGTGTTTATACCTCGTATTAGGTCAACACATCGATATATTACAATGATTGCGGATATGGTTTCACAAAATGGCTCCACGCTGCCTGTTTCCATCTTCATAGGAACGACCGGGGAATTATTTATCGGTAGAACAGTTGGGAACTGAATCGCAAGAAACTCGATTTACTGTGTTTCGACTGACGGGTATAATCGATAAATAGGATTCACCTCTCGTTCTTCATTTCGTGATGGAGGAAGTGGAAATGGAGATGATTAACTGCACTTACCTGAAACATAAACAAAAACAAGTCTTTTACAATTGAAGGTATGAAAACAAATCATTCATTTTTTACCATGCTCCATCAAAACTATTATTAACTTCATCAATGAGAACATCGAGGCTTTGTTAAGCTATTAGCAAAATGACGGATATATATCATTTAAAGGGAGAATTAGCAACAATCAAAGGGTAATTATTCAGTCATAATCAACAAAGATAACTACCCCTAAAAATTAATTTAAAGAAGAAAATCAGAAAATTTTTAATTCAACTGCACGACGAAAAATTAATTTACAAAATTTATCATAACTATTTCTAATTATGATATATTTAATCCATGAATGTGGTAACCGTTAGAAAATTACACTTGTCATTTCAAGAAAAAAATATGAAATTCTTTAAAATAGTACCAATTAAAGGAGGGAGTGGTGGGGGTATCCGAGAGACGGTTGAGCCGTTGGGGGGGTCCTCAGTTTTTGGGTAAATTATGAGGTTTTCCGGGGAAAATTACTGTGAAAAAGGGTTCGGGGGGATTCTTAACAGTGTGTTTTACGATGGGAACATCGAATTTGGGGGGTAATTGAACCCGTTGGGGTTTTTTT
>NW_011887777.1:869336-940324 GCF_000806365.1 Fopius arisanus
ATTTTGTATTTTTACTATTAGTTTTCTTGTAAGGGGTTGGGGAAGGGAACAAAATGTAAAGACCCGAGAGGGTATACATATGAAAATAAATATATATAGTACCAATTAAAACTACATTACATTTCTTTAGACTTATATTTTCTATGGATTAATCAGATAATTTTTTCAATATTAAAGGAATTTTCTATTCACAGGTCCATATGACACTAACAAGCCATGAAAATGTGGAAAGTACACAATTTCCATAAATTATTAATCTATTGAAAATAAAGTTGTATTTGATGTTCAATTTTCACATTGATTCTAAAAATTCTTTTATTATTAAAACTTTCGTTGATATATCAGTAATCCTTCAATATGAATAACCTCATTTTAACACTCTTTTCAATTGAAATTGACTTCAAACTTATCCACTGGAAAATTCAGATGATTTTCTGAGTAAAATGTCAATTAATTTCCAACTGCATAGTAAAAAAAAAAAGATTAGTAAAAATGAAAGAAGTTGTTGTTTTATATGCAATGTTCTGATAAATATATCACTAAAATACATTAATGTTTGCTAATACAGTTCTACTTTAACGACTCTCGTGGTGTTTTTAAAAATACCCACAAGTATTTTCATAAGGCTACTGCTCAAAAATTTAGTCCAATACTTTTGCGAAGTTTTTTTTACAATATTCAATATACAAGTATTTGTGCGTGATTTTTATTGTACTTAAGAAATTTATTTGGCAAAAGCAGTGACGTTTAGTTAGTTCAGTTAGTAGTTATGTTATCGCGGTGAAGGTTTCATAATTTTTCCTGATATTCTCAAGACTGTCAAACATAATTGAGTGCTGGAAAAGAAAAAATATATTGTGGTCATATTCTTCGTTGTAAATGCACTATGCATCTTCGATGAAATACCTCCCAGCACTCGACCTCACAACGTCCACATATGAGTACAAGCCTACGTGATAAAATTCTCGTTGAATCCAAGTTACACGCAGAGAAATGTTTGATAAAAAATACGGAATTCACAAGGCGCTGAGCGATTATGCGGAAGCGACTCTGAAAATTTAAGTCGCGGCACAATAATTTTTCATAGTGAATTCACATTAAAATCATACAACTCGCTGCTAAATTCCGTAGCAATACTGTAAAGTCCTCTTCAACTACATCTCCCTCCAAAACATTAGAAATATATAGGGTATTTTCATTGAATATTTATCTCGTATATCGTATTTGTCATAATTAAAACCCGATGAAGATCGTCTTCAAATAATTCAAGTGTAAAAATACAATATTTTCGCATAAATATTTTTTTGAAATAAACGCATAATGCAAAAAAAATACATTTTTATCTCAGTGTACGGAAGCTACTCAGGAAGTTCACTAAAAAAATGCGATTGTACAAACATTATTAATAAATCGACAATAAATGCATATTTAAAATTCAATATTTTTTGTCTCAGTGTACGGAAGTGACTCAAAAATTGAAAGCTAAAAACGAAAGAGCTCGCTGAAAAAATTTCGTAGCAGTTGGGTAAAATTTTTCTCAACTACATTTAACTCCAAAATTATGAAAATATACGTAATTTTAATGGAATATTTGTGTGGTTAGATCTAGAGAAGTCCAATGCCCGTGGAAAGGAGCGCATCGTGTGTTGGTAGCCGGAATCATGCTTCGGCGTGCATATAGGCTTTTTTTTCCTCTTATATCTTTAATTTTCTTAAAGTTTATTTCGTCGACCTCTATATCGTGTCAATTGCCCCCGCGAGCTTTCACTTGAGCATTAAAATTCTCTCCCAGTACTTAAAATTCACAGGGCTGTAATCCGCAAAAAATAGAGACTCATGGATGCCTTATTTTTCTTGTTAAATAAAAAATAAACAATAGCGATATAAAATCTTAAGGAGAATTGTCCGGCTGAGCTGGATGCTCCTGTTAATTGGTTGGCGGTAACGCATCGAAAGGTGCACACAATAAACTCATAGAAAATTGAGGACATTTGTCATTTTTATCACTATAAATGAATGAAAAAGGAAGAGCGCTAGTTGGGATTAACTCGATTTCTATTTGAAAATATTCTTGAAATGATTCTCACAATTTAGCGTGAAATTGCACATCACAGAGGTTAAGATTCTCAATATATGCAAATAATTGAGAGAAAGGGAGTGAAGACGAGTGAAAATCATTCAACTGGGATACAATTAAAATTCAATGTTGAAAGTGGTTGAAGTCGGTGAAGCTAATGCTAGGGTGAGAAATCTTGTGAAATGCAATTCCCCGTAGGTTATTATTGCTGACTCCTACAGATTGTCGTTACGACACACGCATGAGCCGCATAACAACGCGACACACAGACCTAAACCATATTCATATTTTATCATATTTTTTTTCCTTTTTCTATCTCGAAGTTCCCATGCTATTCTCAATGAATTGCCTTTTATTCTTGAAAATGTAACAAGTCTGTTCAAGTTCATGCTGCACTTGAGTTTCTTTCACGGGCACATGGGCACCCAAGTGCAAATTAAAGCATTTCCGTGTCCCTCTTCCTTCCTGGATAAATGAAAAGACACCCTCAACTTTCTATGCCCTGTCGACAAATCGACATCACGTAAAAAACTCTTTATTCAACTAATATATCACTGTTTTCGGCTTTAAATCACATAGTATACTATGCAACACGTGCGTAATATATTTTTTGACTCGTGGGGGGTTTGTAACACGAGCCGAAGGCGAGTTTTACAATCCCATGAGTCGAAAAATATATTACGCACGCGTTTCATACAAAATTTTATGTCATCGCGCCCGGAATCCGCGATTTAACCGAGCGAAGCGAGGTTAGAATCGCGCGATTACGGGCACCGATGGCATAAAATAATATCCGAATGTCCGAA
The DNA here is from genome assembly GCF_000806365.1 of Fopius arisanus. Classification (NCBI taxonomy): domain Eukaryota; kingdom Metazoa; phylum Arthropoda; class Insecta; order Hymenoptera; family Braconidae; genus Fopius; species Fopius arisanus. The sequence continues at coordinate 872,220 of NW_011887777.1, forward strand.
TTTTTCATTATGACAATTTTCATTCAATTTCAATTGACCATCTTCATTGAATTTACCGTTCATCGTAAAAAATCAGCGCGAAGTAATTGCCAGATTTTTCAAAATTTTTCTGGTTTATTACTGACGTATAACTCATGGAAAAAATTTTTATGTAAGTAATTATATATCATCTACATGCGATTTGATTTTACCATATGTAGTTATTATGTACTTAAATAAACCATAAAATGTGCTCGATTTGTTTTTTTCGTATATGTGGTGGACGTCCGCAGGCGAAGGGCCCACTTATTGGGCAGTATTGGACTTATCCATATATGGGCGTATATCTGATTAAATTTGAAACATTTTCGGAGGTTGCATGTGCCATTATAGATTCAAAAACCGCACAGTTATAGATCTTCAAAGGTGAAAATGCAAAAACCTTGTAATAAAATCGAAGTTCAAAGTACTAATATCTTGAATTCTATACTTGGAAGTTGAACAGATTGTGGTTTGAATTTCTACGAAATACTCATCAACTCAACATAAACCAACTTTTATTCAGATCAAATTATTAGGTTCTCATTAAATAAACAAGCTTCGGCAAATTGGCCCCTTTTCTCCGATTCTTAAGGTGGTTGTCGCGCGACAGTCTCTGTAAAAAGTTTATCCGCTGTAAAACGGGCCAGTTTAGAACACAATCTTTTAGCGGTATATAGTCTCACTTGATTGATTGCATTGTGTATGGATAGCTAAAGCATAACTATATATTTTCCATATTAACTATTTTCAATTATATAAATTTATGAATTTCCGATAATTATATTCCGTAAACCAAACGGTCAATCGATTTGATTTTTTTTTCTGTATTTTCTCCCACGATGTATATTCCACGTTTTTTTTATTTCTGAAACTGTCGAGTCGTTGATTTTTCAAAAATTCTAATCGGCAAAACTCCATTTAAACACGTGTTAAATCACTCGAATTTCAAAAATTTATATCTCAAGTTCAAAACGGTCAATTGCAAACGGAAAAGGCTCATTTTGTTGCTAATTTTTCAAACTATTCACCATAAAATTGTTAACGAAAACTGTCGAAAAAAAATTCTACGCGACAACAACCTTAAGACGATAGTCAATAACAATTAAAATAATTATGATTATTATATGAACTCGAGGATCTATCAAATACCGAGAAACACAAAATACCATTTTGACATACAATTTTGACAAAATACATTGCTCTTTGAACTCATATTTATTTCGTCTAAAAAAAGAACATTGATTGTTCGCTCGAATGGTCAAATTCATTAAATATTTAGTACTCATCCAGGTGCATCTATCAATGTGTTTTGTCATGCAATCAACCCACATAAAACAGCTAAATTCTCAAGTTCTACGCTCAAATGACAAAGGGCCCTTTTCAATTTTTCTTCAAACAAACGAAAATAACACTTTGAATAAACCTAGAATCGTGAAATTGGTAGGATTCGCCGAGAAAAATACCAAACTTTATCCTGAAGTCATTAAAAATGGAAGAATTGGGACAGACCTTAAAAAACTGCCATTGTCTCAAAAACTTAAACCGACAAAGTGGGCCCTTTGCGTGCGGACATCCAAAAATAGTGAAGTACGCACTCGAAAACATGATTTGCCATATTGCTCATGGGATTACTATAAAATTACAAGTGATCAAGTGAGTGAGTGAATGAGTGAGGATGAGAAAGGAATATCTTTTATAAATTGTTAATTATTCCAATTTGTTTGAATTTCATACTTTATTCAATTTTCAATGAATTGACAAAACTCTGGAGTTGAAAAACCCAAAAACAGAAAGGTTACACTATTGAAAAATGAACCTTGAAATTTCATGTAAAAAAAGTTGAAATTTTCAACACAATAAACCACAATAAAGTTCGTCATTGAGTATTCCGGTAATTCTCCATTTTGAGGTACTACTTACTGGTACATACTCTACTGTTAACTTTACTGCTTTTGAGTTAATCAACTACAGAATTTGATAGATGTCGTCGGTTATTAGAGATTGATTGGAGTACAACAAATAAATTCAGGGATGCGACTCACCTCACTTATACTAAAAAAATATGTCAATATCTAACCGAATGTAAAATCTAATCTAGTCTAATAATGATTGTTAACCTGCATGCAAATATCCCAACACTGACAGTGTAAATAAATTCTCTATTATGATCTCAAAACTCTAAATAAATAAATTTTTTTTTAAGTCAAACTTTTTGAAAAATTTTGAATAATGGAAAATTTATAAATTATATTATTTTTTACTACTCAAATTGCATCTGCATGCACCAAATGGTTCTTCGGAATTGCATTCCCTTGGCTGCAATTAGCTTTTAATGGGTAGGGTGGGAATCATAAATTGATAAGTAAACGAGATTATTATTCTGTGAGAGATGGACACCAAAAGAGCTAACTAATTGTCCACAATTATCAGGAGCTCTTGTGGGGAGGAGATTCCATTCCAATCCGGTTTGTTCCCTCTATTCCTGACGACTTCTTTCCGAGAGACCATCGGAAGGTTAATGCCAAGTGGAACTTGGCCGATTTCAGAATGTACCATACTCAAATGGAAGTGTTGGCGCAAACTCGTTCTAAATTATTCTCCCATTGATTGAAATTTTTTTCATATTCAATTATGCTGGGAGAATAAATCGTGAGACACTGGGTTCTTCGAGAAAAAATTCATGGGGAAATTTCATGAATAGACAAAAAAAAAAAGAAAATACTTGAATCAAGTATAGTTATACTTGATCATAATACATTTAAAATTGTTATTAAAATCGTGAAAAATTCAATTTTTTCTAAATATTCATCGACCAATCAAGTGTAAAGTATACTTGAAATAAAGTTCTAAAATAAATTAAACTTCTTTTATTTGTACATTCGTACAGAAAAAATTGCACCGAGAGAAATTCTCATTGATTCATTCAAATATTTGTTCAAAATTCCTCATCTTTTCTTCGATTCCAAAGGGAAAATAGTGAATGAGAATTCTACGAAACTGTGTATGACAGATCTTTTCAGTTCAGCATTTTTTGCATGAATTTTTCGGGAAAAATTACGATCTGACCACGGAAATATTCTGACGTTCAAAACCGGTAAGCAAAGTTAAGTTTCGTAATTCTTATTCAATATTTCTCTCCATGTAAATGTTAAATTCGGCTTCTAGAACGTATAATTTATGGTATCTTTATTTTTATAATTAAGATGTAAATTATGAGTAGTGTAAAATTTATAGCAAAATTAACAACAAGAGGACGAGAATCGCCCAACTAGAATTTTTTATCGAACCATGAGTATCAAGTTCCAAATTAAACTTAATTTTCAATTTATTGGAAATTCGGGGGTAGAGTTGTTTATTTTAAATGGGCATTTCCATAAATTTTTATGGAGTTAGTAAGGGAAATTTTCAAGTTTCAATGGATTTTTTAATAAATTTTGGAATTTTTAATTGTAAAAATTCGTGAAACTAACAATCTCCCTGGGAACCCTATGAAATTATGAATGCATGGAAAATGGAACGATTTACCTGAATTTTTACGATGATAATGAGCGAAAAATCGCCGATGATTTGCATTTTCCATTTTTTTAATCCTTGCCATATCAGTGAAAATGTGATGTGATAAAAAATTTCCATTCCAAAGATTCCATCAATTTCTTTTTCTATTTAACTTCCTCTCGAATCTCTCTCCTAATCTTCATTACATTTGAACAAATGATAATATCAGAGGAATTAAGCTCAGATAAAAAAGTTAAAAAATCTTATCGGCATGTCGGATGCCTCAAAGCGGTCGGATTTTTCCGTTAATGTGGAAATTGAAGAATGTTTAAGGGTGTATGGATAACCCAACTGGGGAGAAGAAAATTTTTAGAAAATTCGTCCCCACAGGCAAATATGGAACATGGAAAGACACACCGTTTGCTCCAGAAAATAGGAGAGGAAATTGTTTTCAACCTCTGGCCGGAATATAGATCGAAACGGTTGCACGAGCACGAGAAAGATCCGTACAATTGCCAACCTGTTTAATCGCGATCGATTGCTACTCTCGACCCTTTGTAAACATCCATCCCGTAAAAATGGATAACACCAATTTACATGATTGCTGATGGAACGTGCATGTAAAAGATATTGCCCACTCAATATTTACGTAAATTTCCATTTCGTCAAATTGATAGGTTTGTAGTGCATGCCTATTTTACAAAGACCCGGCGAAGCTTTTATCATTATTCATTTCCATTTATTATTCACATTTCGTGAAGATATTCTATCCAGGCGAATAAATATCCATTACATAAAGTTTTGGAACCAACGCAATGAATTTTTCATATCTCAACTGAACAGATAAAAACTTTTGGTTAGAAGTGTAGAACATTTCTTGGAAACTATCGGTTTTCAGTTCCACTGAAATATCAAGAAAGTTCCCAACGTAAAATTCAAATTGTTATGACAGAGACAAATTTGTAGTAAAACTTATCGACGTTGCAGCCTACAAGACGTGAGCTAGGGAGAAAAAACTTGAATCAAGTATATTTTATACTTTATATTGATGAAAAATTGATTTTTCCACGATTGAAACAATAATTATGAATATATTAGAATCAAGTAGAAAATATGCATGATTCATGTATTTCTTTTTTTCGCGTGAGGTAAGTAATTTGGTGACTCTGGCAAAGTACAGAAATATGTGCTTTGTTACTTTTGGTACTTGTCAATAGGAATTATTTTTTGGGTGTATCTATCCCTTGAAACAAGGATTGTTTTCTTTCTGTGCAGGCGGTGGGTGTCCGATGCGTTCCCGTTAACCCAATTATGAACTTTAGTTGCCAGACACTGAAAGACTGTTCACAATATTTCCTCGCATTTGTTCCCACCGTTGGCAGATTTTTTTTTAAACTTCACGCGTCAAGATACTTTAACGACTCTTACGAATGCTCATGCACCTTTAATATTCATACTGCCAGAAGTTTTACCGCACCACACCCGGTTAACTGTGCACGTAATGAGGAAATACGTGGTTAATACTGTTTGATTTACCGCAGGAGTGCAGACGTTAAAAAACATTTTACACATGACGACTGGCGCATGTCATAAATGACCACAGAGTCATCTTTGCGGAACATTAGTCCACCGTTTTATCTCATTATTAAATTTTCAAGGAGAGTTAATCGCTTACAAATTAACGGATTTAATAAACTCAATGAGTTTGAAAATTAAATTACATTACGCTAGAAAAAAATTACATCTAACCCAACTGTTGGAAAATTCAAACTTTTAATGAAGCCAAAGTGATATGAAATTTCTTTAGAGCTTGTTAGTTACGAATCACTTCACTTCTTGAATATTCAAGTAGGTCTCAATTTTAAAATCAATACGGACCTGAAAACCCGTGATAATATGCAAAATTCGAAGAATAACTTCTCAATACAATTGAATTACTATTATTGTTCAATTTTTAGTATGGTTCTTACAATTTAAATTTTTATTTCAGAAAAAAATAATCGTTTAGCATGAAAATGCTCATTGTTTTAAATTTTTAATATGAATGAAACAAATTCCCATTAACGTACATCCAGATCTAATTATGACTGAAATTTCAAGAAATTTCTATAAGCATGGAGTGGAAACTTGTCCAAGGGGGGAATTCAATTTTGAAAAATTCTAAAAATACTGATCCCAAATACATTTTGTGTCCTTAGATGAAGTATTACACCTGCCAATCGACTTATACTTAAGTTGCGAAGATATTAGTGACAAGTGATTTTTCAATTTCTCTCAAATACTTTTACGTCTTAATTTCAATACTTTCAATTTATTACTTAATTGAATGATTAGCATTACTGACTAAAAAAGGGATTCCTGTACATTCTTGTCTACTAGAATTTATTTGTAGTAAAAAATCAGTAAATGAATTTTCGTTTTAATAGACACTTTCAAGAACTCTTTGTTTGATCAAAAATCAATTCGAAAAGTACAAATTCAAGGGAAGAGTTATGATTTCAAAGTTTTCTAAAATCAATCCACATTTCAATCACTTCTATCAACCTTTCGCGTAAGCAGCTTAAAGTGAATTAGGTGCTGAAAACAATTTCTAAATTCCTTAGTTTTTATTTTCCTCTCATGGAGGAAGTTTAAAAATAGCTTCTTCTAGAATTTATAAACTAATTCGTAAATCACCGTTACATTGACACAATGTAAGTACAATTTTTTACTTATCAACAACCAAAAAAAAAATCACTTAAACAATTAATAATGAATGATAATAGTATTTTTCACGCCTAGGACAGAAAAAGTGAATCACTTTTTTCGCCGTGGCTATGATGCTATTTTATGTCATTGTGGCCGTTTTACCGTCCGCGGTGACATAAAATATATTAGATTCGAGATGCCAAGTAACTAAAGTGATTGACACATGAAACTTGACTCCCAGGAATGACAAATACATACCATTTCCCAAAAACAAGTACTTATTTAATCATTGAATCAATAGGATAACGTTTTCCATGATAACTTGAGTGAATGTGGGCCAACGGGAATTAGAAACAAAAATGATTATTCATCCAATCTTAAACTTAATTAGATGAATTGGGATGATCGACTAATGATTTTTTTGTATATAGCGAGCTTGTTTTTTTTCTGTTGATGAAACATCGATGTTAATATCGAAATAATGGCATACGCTGCACCCAGTGAGTCGACGGCTCGGTGTGTGGACTTTCTCATTGATAATGAGAATTGAGAACGAGTCCTGGAGTTCGCCCACACCCTCACTGCCTCAAACGTGTCTCATTCAGAGGCGCATAACAACTAAACTAACAACTAACCCAGAGATCTCAAGCTCTTTATTCAACGATTTAGTATCTTGTACTAATATACTCCAACACTAGGTGAATATTCCACGGTTATTATAACCGGTCAATGGTATTTAGAGCAGGATTTTCAGTTTAAAATTAAAAGCTGTTTAAGGCTGATTAGAATGATAAGTCAATAGTTACCGTCATTTCGTCATTATAATAAAACATTAAATCATTAGTACAAGGAGAATATTTTTTCTGTAATTTCCTCCGGCGTTCAGAAGCAGACTCTATAGTATATTGTACGGTACACTATCGATGGAAATTCGCTTAATTTATTTCATCATTACTTCGTTTATTAACCCTTGACTTGAAATGAACCCGTGAATATGAAATTCGTTTAAGAAATTCAATGAAATGTGGGGTGATGGTTTCATTAGTATTTTTTCAAAGATAGTTCAACTTTTAAAAATCATTGTAAAGATTGGACATTAATCCAATTGAGTAAAAAAATATTTAACTTCATTTTATAATAATATTTAATTTTTTCACCATAAAATTTTTTTCAATTAAATTGAACGTTTAAGTTCGATAGTTTCAGTAAGTAAAAAACACGATGGGTTTTAATTTTGGTAATAAATAATAATTTTTCAATAAAATATCAGAAAAAGTTGCTAAAAACACAACTAGTGAAGACATTTCGCCTCCTTTCCACCTTTCTTCATTTTTTCTTTCGACTCCAGAGAAATTATTGATCAGAATACCGCGAAAAAATATGTCATTTTCAAAATGTACGTTTTAAAAACAATTACGTTTAAGTCAATTACGTTTAAGAACGTGTACTTAACGGTTAGTTTTTTTTTATACTATTTCTTCTTCATTAAAAATGAAATACGTGAATGAAAGAGAGCTTCATTTCAGAAAATGGTAAATAGTAACTCTGTTGTTTTTAAAATAGTAAATCAATGAAATATATAAGCAAAAAAAAAGGTAATGGTACAATACTGGTTCTGGTTGAAAACTTAAGATGAAAACGATATTAAAAACGTAAATTACGATTTCCAACTTATACGTTACGGCATTAAGAACACAAATTACAAGTATCAACCATGTAATTTACGAGTTTGAAATCATCATTTATGATTTACATCTCATAATTTACAAATTCGAATATCATAACTCAGATTTTTCATCTCATAATTTAGGTTTTTCATCTACTTTTAGAAAATTTTCATCTGCTTATTTAGAAGTTGAATTCCCTAATTAGTCAAGTAAATAGAATTGCAATTCACATATTTCATCTAATAATTGACAAGATCAAATTTCGTAATTAACCGTAAGATTTGATAATATGTATTCAACATAATTGTGGCATATGAGATGCCGTAGTGTCCAAGAGAATGAGTTGAAGGGGTATATTTTTGAGAAAAGTTGGATGATAAAACTTAATTACTTGAGGCACGCGACCAAGCGAGGGCGTCAATTTGAGGGCAAACACGTAGACGTGCTCGTAAAATCCAGGAAATGCCATTCAGTGGCTTTACAAAGCGACGAATTTCACTGTATGCGGACTTATCTCGTTACAAAGCAGCCGCAAGTATCAGACAAAGTCTCCACATAGTCTTGAATTTTTTCCCCGAGTAAAAGAGGTAAATGCACTTGTTTCATTTATTTCGTTGTCTTCTGTCTTGATTCGCTTGCTGAGTTGGTCTTTTTTCATCGGCTTGAAAGAGTCTCGGCTATTACAATTGTCTAGATACTTAGCTATCCCTCTGAGTTCATCTGATCTCATTTGATGTCATTTTATTTAATTTACATGGAGACGACTTCCCTCTTCATCATGTACTCGAGTGTCTACGGACTACTATAGTGGTAATTTTTTTTTCATTGAGCATTTCAATTCCCGAAAGATCTCCTCTCAAGAAAAGTCAAGCTTAATTTAAGGCATTGATACTAAAAAAAAAAAGTATCACGACATTGAGAATAAAAATTACTTCTATTAACTTGTTTGAATTTTCATTGATCTCCAAAACGTTGATTGATATTTAAAAACAAAATGCTACTGAATTTCCTGTAAATTTGTCGTTATAAAAAATGTCAACTTTTTTCAACTTGAAAATGGACAAGTAATTTCCTAACAGTACATGATTACTTGTAAACCAAATACATGATGTTTACACATGTTCCGCCGTTCTCTTTCCTGTTCTATCACTCAATTAATCCCTCATTTAATGGAGTAATTCAAAGATTGAGGCTTTAACACTGTAGCACACACGCGATACCGACAAATTCCTCATCGATTTTTGAACTAGAAAACTCGCGTGCCCAGACACATCTTTATGTATACAAGCTATGTCGATGAGGTCGTTCCACTCTGTCTCGAAATCGATCGATCGAATAATCAAAGCTTCCCTCAAACTACCGTTCAATAAAAATCAGGATAAGTTATCCACACCAAGTACTCATCACTCCCATATAAAAATTCATACCTCTGTAATACCATCTAATTATAAAGCCTTCATCGAGAATAGCATTCGAGACACTATGGGAGTATTGAGATAAATTATCACTAATAAAATCCTACTAGATTCTAAATGCTTAAGTACACCCAGCACTAAGTACAAAGTACTTACAAAAAATTCAGTCCACAATAATGTCGAGTGCCAAGCACTTAATACTCAGTAATTAGTACCTAGTATTATGGATTTAGTGCTTGTAACTGGACTCACCGTAGTGAGTATTTAATCCGATTTGATCCCTAGTACTATTTGCTATATCGATTATTTGGTACTTATGATGCTATGTGCTGGATATATCGGTTACCAAATATTCCACGCAGAGTACTAACTATGTACGGGGTACAGAGTACTCAGAAACTTGCCCATCGCAAATTGCTGAATCCCTTATAGTCGTAAGTGCTTAAATGCCTTAAGTACTCAGTACTAAAACAGTTTTAAGTGCTATAAGTAGACGAATGTATTCAGTACTTGGAAACCGCCTTATGTGTTAAATATATGGAATACTCAGTAAAGTAAAGAAAACAAGTTGATTATTTATTTTTTAATGCAATTGTTGTCCACCATATATAATAGGCCACCAATTAGTACCAAATGTACTTTGTATTTAGATCGTTAATAATACCTAAGTACTAAGTACATTCGAACAGTATAAATGGAGTGGTTCAAATAAGGTAAATGGGGTACTTTATCGAGGAAGAAAGCGGCACACTTCCAAAATATTTTCACTATAGAATTGATATTTGTCTCACGCAGCATTTGATAAATTATGCCATGAGATGCATACCTCATTCAAATAATAAATTTGGCACAATTTTTCACACCCTGGATATAGTTATTTACTAAATTTTTTCGCAGATTACTACTACATTAAACTGCCTTGACTGCTGAGTACTACGAGCACTAAGCACATTGCTTACTTACCATCACAAGTACTAAAACTTCAAGTATACCTATATTTCTTACCTTCTACTTATATTGCTTGAGTACTCATAACGTTTGTAGCAGTAAGAAGCTAAAGCATTATTATAGCGGTAAGGTTCTTTGAAAAATTAGACTCAGTACTTTTATCGTTCTAGATAGATATAAAGTATTTTAAGCAGTAAGTACTTGGTACTTAAAGTAGGAATTTGAGTACCGGTGTACTTAGTAGTGGCCATTATTGGTTGATGTAAAGGTAGATGAGAAAAATTATTGACCACAAATGCGATGATGTCAAGCGCGCTGTGAGAATTCTGTGACCCGATATGGAAGTGCACGGAGGTCTGTACGTTTATGAATCACTGGACGTAAAATCGACGACAGACCTATAAAAGGTACACTGCCCGAAAAATATACTTAATATCACAAAAATCATTTCTTACACCGAGAAATTAACACACACTCCAGTAATTCTGTAGTGAAGGGGTAAAGTGTAACAAGTCGATTTATTTTTAGTCGAGTTTTCGCCGAATATCTTCTTTAAATCTATGAGAAATTGTTACTTATTTCATGATTTTTGTATAGTAAAGTAAAATAAAAGCTACATAAAAGATTTGCATACAGATTCCGACATGTGTCTTAAATTTAGAGATATTCTATGAAAAATAATCTAGTAGCTATATTAAATTATTACCTTCACCTTTTAATTACAGAATTGGCAATTTTTCAAACAGAAATTGATTTCCGTTCGGCTAACACAGTACGATATTAAACTTTAAAAAAAAAACAGAAATGAAGGAATGTATATTGACACAAAATAAATTTCTAATATCAAGAAATTGTAGGTTTTAAATCCTGAAGCTGGATGAATTTTTTTCTAGGCTAGAAATTTCTCGATTTTGAGATTTATACATACACAAAAGCCTAAAAATGTTGTGAATGTGAAAATTTGCCGGAATCTCTAACCGTGCGATGAAAAGTTCGATGCAATACTTTCGAGAAGTAATCCTCATGCTTCCGAATAAGAGCTTTGCAATCGCTCGATTTTTGGATTCTCTAATTTTTTTATAGAGCGATCCATATAATCGAACATTTCCCCAATTTCATTGAAACGTTGGATTGCTCGACAAATTCATTCCCCCCTATCATTATCCACCTAGATTTCGAATTTTCTCAAGGATTTATTTGCCACACGTGAAAGGAGTATCGACAGCCGGCAGCCAAGGAAGAGATAACCCCTTTAACCCTCTTAGCCCCTAGTTTCAGAATCAACAAGGTAAGAGTTTCCGGCACGCGAGATATATTCCAAAGTCACGAATTCCTGTGCTATCAATTTCTTGCTCTTCATCTCCACCGATCCATCCACAATTGATCGACTGAATTCTCCAATCGAATAAAATCTATTTTCAAAAAATCTTCTACAATCAGACCGTTTTGAACAGCCCGATATTTCTTATTTCAAAAAATTATCCTGTTTAGATAAATCAAATTTCATTTTTAAGATAGAAAAATTGTCTTGCAGATTGTAGAGGACATTTTTCGAAATAATTACAAAAATTTGAATGACCTGGACTGGCCTAATTTTGGATGTTTGCCGATGCACATCTCCACAACGCCGAAGTTAAATTCTGCAAATCTTTTTCCAATGCACCTGACAACATATAATTCAGGTTTTGTGGCTTGCACACATTATTGCCAAGATTTTGCATTAATAGTTTAAAAAAAATCTTCAATTTCACTCAACCAATCTGGAATTATTCCGAATAAAAAACGGTGTATTAACCTCACGCCCCTAATTAGGTCCTCCGTCACTCCAATACTCGAATAAATTTTCTCTCGCAATTGAAATCATCTAATTAACCTAATTACTCCAATTCCGATAAGCAGATGACCGGCAACAATCTCACATAACGAAACTAGAGTCATTTAATTAATTAAATAGTCGTGAAAACGTGGCGATAAAAATTTACGCCATTTAAACGAATAATCCGGGTAATTAAAACATTAGCTGTGAGATGAATGAAATGTTCCACATATGCCAAGTATTTACCTGGTCTTGAATCTTTGCGTGTCGTCCTGTCCGGCCCACATTCTCCCCGTTATTCGGTGCAAAATAAATATAAAATGCAAGGAAATAAAAAAAAAAATGGGTAGAAAAAGGAATTCTAAATGAGCGAAAGAGCTTGGGTCCTCCCGTCTTTAGATTTTTGTTATTTTCCTGAAAAGTTCACGATATCCTTCCCACTAGACTGGTTTCCACCTCTGATGCACGCGATGGGGTCAATAGGTCCTCCCACCGTCCGTTTCACAACTCCGCAAGTGTTTGAGTAACTTTTGTCTGTCTCTCAGACAAAACGAGAGATTTAGACGATTTATTTGTGATTTTTTAATGAGCCCTCACGGCTGTGAAAATAATGAGTTGAGAATGAACACCGGGTGTTTACGGTGACTGCGAGGTGGAGCAACTGAAGTGCCACCAGAAAGATCATTTTCTCGTGTCGCATGTTGAATCGACTTTGGTCCCCCAAGTCTTGCCGGTTTCGACGTGTTTGCACCACCACCCGAATATAATACCTATACAGACCACACATGCATCGCTTTCTGTCGTGTGCCTTTACTTTACTTTCGTTTCTTCATCCCAGTTTGCCTGCCGAGCACATATATGGTGCTTCCATATAATGGCGGCAGATATGAATTCACCGCTTTATTTCATTATTTATTGAAATATCAGTAACAGTATCATTTGATTTCATCATTCCACGAGCTTGAACTCAATTTCAATTAAAAACCGCTCAATAAATTTCTCATTAATCTTGAAAATTTACGAAAACAGCAATTTTCAATTTAAACAATTGATTTTTTAATAGCAGCATGAATTTTTGACTGATGATAAACATTGAACATGAAGTACTAATCAATTTTACCATTTTTTACCAGATTAACTAACTAATTCGTTTTTTAAGAATTCATATAAAATTTCACTATACTAAAAATTTTACTGAACTATTCTAGCAATGTACCACTAGAAAAAAATGTACTCTTTCGTGAGTGTAAGGTGGTCATGATTGCTTAGTTTAGAATAGCTTTCGTCAAAAGACACCGGTATACAGCAAGACGTATGCCCCTTATCGTTGCTCTTAGAAATGTTTGTTATTACAAGGGATATAACGCTCGATCGAGGTTATTAGCCAACAGCCCATGACAAAGCTCCTGTTAAGATAACCAATATCATTGCACTTCCCGTCTGACCTGACCAAGCCCACCCACTACACATCTGCCTACGCAAAACCACCACAACGCCAATAGTAAAAATATTTTTTTGTAAAATACCAGAGAATTTTCTATTATTTCTAACCATCCTTCGCATTATATTTTTCTTATTTTTCCACAAAAGTTGGGAGTACCGTTATTCTAGCAGTTTGTGTCTCGGTCAGTAAATTTCTTCTCAGAAGAAAATGCATAATATAAATATCTCAGGTGAAATGATAGAACAACAATGGTTGAAAAATCATTGCTGAGTACATTATTTAAAATTCCGGATGAATTCTTGGAAATCGTTGCGGTGGGTCTTGTTCATGAGAAGGTGCAGATTTCTCGTGTGAAAAGAATGAGGAAAATTGAAAAATTATTCGATCACTCGAAGTGGTGGAGGACTGGGAATAAGTCGGCTTGAAATAAAACGGTAATCAAGGTTATTTCCATTTCTTAGTTTTGCAATGAAACGGAAGGGGTTTTTTTTTCTTCATATTGGTTTTGTAAATACATTGGGAAGTTTTTCATCAGAATAAGTTTAAACGTAGGGGTTTGGACTAACGGTTTTCCGGTTGCCTTTAGAATCGATGGGAACTGTCGTCGCGATTGAATATAGTCGAGTGGTTGCACCAATAGAAAAGTTCAATGAAAATTACCCGCTGCACAAACACATCAAATTTACCAAATGTTAGATAAAAATTCTTGGACATAATGATTCGTGTAATCCCTGTTAGATTTAACATTTCCCAAAACAATTAGGTACTTTTTTTGTACTTTTTCAGTGAGAGATCCGAAAGTTTACTGAACATTTCAAATTTTTCGCTTATATTTACATGGAAATTCATGCGAAACCGCTCTCACTTGCAGATTATGTGAAATGTTTCGTAATTTTTCATGAATATTCCCCTCCGAGTGATTAATGATAGCAACATGGAGAAGAAAAAATAACTTGTAAGTAAATTTACTTGTTGCAATTAAAGCATACCGAATGAATCAACCGTTCGCACTCCGACCCCTTTGAAAATTCATGTTGATATTTCTATTTTTAAATATTTTATGGGTTTATATATGAAAATAAAATAAGAAGCTTTTGATGATGACTATGACGATAAAACTGCCCTCCTATATGTATATTAAAAAAAATTTTTGAAGTCAACTTGGAGTCAACTTAAAAATTTTATTTACAATAAATAATTCGCGATTTAATTTTCTAATCAGCTAGAAAAAGAGTAGAAGACTCCGTAATTTGAAATTTTTTTCTCCGGATTGCAACTTTACCGGGCTCCGAACGAAACCTATTTCGTAAGTTTTGTATTGACCTTGACCCCATGCAGATGTAAGGTGAGATAGAAAGAAATGACATTTCAATTCTGAAATTTTTGAAAAGCAGAAAACTAAGTTTATTAATTCTTCATAATAGTTCTATGAAAAAGATTGCTGTAATTCTCTCGAGAATTATATTGTAGCAAATTCTCAGAAAAACTCATTACGAAAATTCATGTTTTGTATGAAATTTATGGAAAATGTTGAACAACTTGATTGCATTTTCAATGAAGCAAAAGTATTTCTTAAAAATTACTTGAATTATGGCTTTTTTCCTAATTCTTCATTTTTTTCATTATTTCCATAGAGTAATTAAATGGAAAAATTATGTATAGAAAAAAAATGTGATTGAATCTAACAGATTTGCTGCTTTAATCTAATTCAAATATATAAATATTCATGCATTGCAGCCTGGAAAATGAGGATAAAAACTCCTAACAGTGATCTTGCTTTTACGATTCAAATATAATTTGTACAATGTTTCCATTATATTTTTTCTAATGATTCTTCCCAGATCGTAACATTGCAATGTACGTAGAAAATATCATGTCAATCCATGAATATGAATATCTTTTCAATGCCATAAATGTCATTTCTCTCACTTACATATTTGTTTTTTGCCGTTAAAACCGTACAGAGGAAGTTTTTGACGTCTTATCACGTTCAGATACACCATAAATGCATCCCGGAAATTGAGGTCAGGGCATTTTCCGTTTGAAAAATAAATGAAATAGACATTCCAAGGCAACTAATATCTAGATGCCATAAAACTTCCATTAAAAAATTCAAGGCCATTTCTGTGAAAGTCTATTAAAGATTTTTATCAAACACCACAAGCATTGATCAAAATATTGCTTGCCTTTACCTCATAGATGAAACTATTTTCTTTCTTTCGATAAAAATTTAAATATTTTCTTCTTTTACTACGGTACTACAAATTTTTGGCTGGACGTCCCATTCCGCGTAGATTTCCCCATTGTTTCCTATTTTTATTTTTTTTTTTGAGTCTTTTATTTGGTGAATTATCAATTTGAAAAGTTTTTTATCTATTTCAATATTTTCATTATGTTTTTTTCAATATTAACAAAGTTGGAGAACTACGAATGTTAGAAAATTATAGTTGAAATTTCAAATGAAAAAAAAAAGGAATATGTTCAAGTACGACGAGATGTTCTAAGATTTTTGAAAATGGCTAAACATTGCCGATTCTCTACTAGGTTTCCATTTAATCAAGGCTTTTAATACACAGGGCAGACGATGAGTCAGAGACGATGATGTCTGGTAATTCCGGGCTTCCCTGACATTTATACGAGTGGGAAATATTTACACCAGTATGTGATAGGGTGTCTAGTAATCTAGAATGCTGTAAACTTGGATGATTATTGGATGGCCCGAGCCATTAGCGGTTATTAAAAACATCGTTTGACAACATTACCTTTCCCACAGTCTTGTACCTCAATTTGTTCAGTAATTCGTTTAATGCCCTTTCTGTTTAATTGGGCATGGGTTATTTGGGCTGAATTTTTAAAATAAACACGAGTTGAACCCAAGCGATTTAACAAATACTATTAAATTTTCCAAACAGCTCTCTCCAAATCCAATAAAATTAAATTTAAACAAAGGAGACAATTTTTTAACTCTCTCAAATTTAAATCTCTAGATATTTGTTTATATTTTAGGAGAGAGCATTATTAGAGTAGAATAAAGAAAATAGAAGGTCTCGAGCCATTTAGACCCGGAAATTTCCGTAATATCCAATGACCCCCTCTGAATCCCTCTAACATCCCCCAAAGAGAAAAACAATCCATGAATTCCATTACCCTCTATTCGCCTTAACGGCCAATAAAATGTTCATATGATTTGTTCATCGAAAATACTGTCCCATAAATCGCGATTCATTCAAGAGACAAGAAAACCGAAAGAGTGAACAACTAACACCCCATGTATACATGAAATTTATTTCGCGTCGGTAAATATCCAATTCCACGATAAATCGAGATAAGAATGGTGACTTTGACGTTGGGGATCGGGTTTTACCTCTCGGGGCAACAAATTTTTCCAACATAATTCTCTCATTTTTTCTATCGCACGTACAACACCTATGAAATAAAAAAATGAGTACTTGAAGGTTGTGGGGCGCCTAACGTGGACAGTAGTAGCCAGAACGACATATTCTCACACATGGCATTTTTTTTTCATTTATCTCACACATAACTGAACAGAAAATCACTCGAGCGAATCATTATGGGACAGGAGTATACCCGTCTCTCGAGGCATAACCCCGTTAATGGGCGACAATAAATCATTAGTAAAAGGTGCGTATCTCAATTTTCTGGGGGGGAAACTATTCCGGCGATACGATAAAATCAGGTTTTCGGAATTGTTTGGCAGGCTTTATATTCGCCTTTTTAATTCAGTCTGTGAGTTAAGAATTTGTCTCGGTGGGATGTGGGTTCAATTAAATGAGCAAGTTCATTTAAATCCTCCGATCCTTCGGGGAGAAGTAACGGAGTTGGGCGTCATGAACTTGATTATGCAGATTAAGTATTCAAACTAGATCATTATCATTGGGTCATGAGGTTTTAGAGGCTCGAGACAATCTCTTCAACCCTTGGTTCTCCATTTTGGACGTGGGTCACAACTACACCTCCTCTTCTTTTTTTCAATTATACTTTATTTGAGTATTTTGAGTTGAATTCAATAGCGAAATGGTAGAGCAAAATCAGTGGAATTTCACATATGCAAGGTATTAATTTGAGACAGAAACATTGAAGAACTTTTTTGAAATAAGAAAATCGTCGATAAGAGAAGTGTTTTTAAATTCGATGTTTAATTCGAGTTCTAAGTTGGGACGATTGTATGCTTAGTAATTGGAGAATTTTATATTTTTAAATGAATATGCAAAAAATGAGAACTAGAAAATTACTTCAAAAAACTAGAAATACTAAAAACTAGAAAACTAGAAAATTGCTTCAAAGAAGTAGCGATTAAATGTGTTATGATCTAATTATTTTCAGATTATTCCGATTCGTAAAGAAATAATTGAATCAAGAAAACCTAGGAAAAGAATATCAAATCAAACGAATAGTAACTTTAAAAAAAAGTCCTGTTGATTGAATTTTAAAATTGAAAGGATTGTATGCAATTATATCAATCCAAGTCGGAAGTATATCATAAATTCATTAGCAAAGAAACAATATACAAGCGAATCAACAATTGCATGTATTTCCTTTGGGATAATTTTTGTTGCCAATAAATCAGTAATTTACTTTCAAATGAATACCCATGTTTATTAAATTATTTTTCTGATTATGTTAATTTCAATATTTTGTAATTATTATCTATTGGAATTGGATTTCGCCAAGATTTATTAGAAAGTTAATGAAGATATAATCAATACGTAATCTCAATTAAACTATGATTGAACTATGAACTAAATAAAAGACTGATGAAAGAATAGAGAAGATAAGTTCAGAAATAAATCCAGAATACTCATTTACGGACTCAATTTCTACTAATGATTCCACTAATTATTCAAACAATCCATCACGAATGAGTCCAAAAGAAACAATCCCCTATTGGATATTTGTTATGAAACAAGATGTTATCAATGCAATTATCGAATTCAATGATTTTTTTGCATAAGTAAATATTAATACAGAGTATTTCATTAATTATGAATCACCTCAACCTGAGAGGAATTACTTAAAATCGATCTGGAAATAAATAAATAAATTATTCCGATTTTTATACTCCTTTTCTCTATATAATAATGGGATAATAATGGGCCTTTTTTAACACTGAAGAACTTAAAAATTTTTTTGGACACTATATTAAAATAATGATGATGGCTAATGTATCGCCTAATGTAAGAAAACTATACGGTTATGTTATACCATTTGAAATCAGGATATTGCGTAAACTCGATAGTCTTCAAAGAACCAAATTTCATTTAATTAATATTACTTTCCATAAGTTTTTCTATACTATGTATATATTGTAAATATCGAAGTATTAAATCAAATAAATAAAAATCAATAAAAATGAAAAAATAGGTTACACTCATACATTGAGAAAAAATGACTACAGCTAAATTAATTTACTTTCTGTAAACTGAAGTTAGACTGTAAACTCACTAGGTAAAAGTATTTTGTTCTCTCACTGTGCATAGGGATTAGTGGAATACGAAGTACGGACTCATTTTAAAAATAATGTCAGGAACTGAACCTAGATGTTTTTTTTTCAATCCTGAAGATGCTCTCAAGTCCTTCAATTTGGAGAGATTCATGGAAGACTCATTTTCGAATTGAGTTCAGCAGTGAAGCGGCACATGGAAGTGGCTAAATAAATTTCGCAATCTATCTTAAATTCCCAGTTATTCGTGAAAAAACTGATCCAGAAGCTAGTGTCATTCATCCCCCTTGACCATTTCACTGCTGAGTTGAATCAACTCGTCTTGTGAATGAATTTCGATAATTTATCCCCCTCCCCTCCCATACATACGTAAAACATGTAAAAATCACATAAGATAATTAGATAATAGTTACATTCTACTAAGACCTAAAATTGGGAAGACGAATTGAAACGAAAAAGATGTTACTCAATTAATTTGAACCGCTGGAATGATCGTTATAGCAGCAACAAATAGGAGTGAAAGCCGATAAAAATTTATTTCCACAAATTTGTTAAATACAAAACTACGGGCGCATTCTGTTGGGAGTAATGGGAATTAGAAGCCCGTGGAGTAGAACCGGCAGTTAGTCAAATGGGGGATGAGTGAAAAATCGCTGGAACAAACTCCCCCAGGTGAACAAACGTGTAATATGACAAGCAGCCTGTCGCCAGATATTTGACAGGGAGTAGCTGTCTCGACTGTTCCATCGATTTTTCTCTCCCGACAAATACAGTTATGTATTTACATCGTCTGGACAATCTCCCCCTGTTTTTTTCCACCAAATGGACAATGCCCCTTCATTGGTGCACGCGTTTCACCCCTGCAGTCGCGTGTCTCTGAAATAACTTATTCATCAATTTAGAATGTCGAACCTTTGGTTGAATCGAGCCAAGGCCAAGTGCATCTAGAAATAAATTTGCCTTTTTATATCCCAGGTTGTTCAACCTCTGCAGTCAGAAAAAAAGTACGTTTTATAAGAACAAAATGGTACTAGCAATAGGCTATTGGTGAAAAGTACGAAAGGCTTATAATTACTTTAATTTAAAAATTTAGAAACCCTTGTCTTTGCCGAAGGAAAAAATCTAGATAATTTAATATAAATCGTTTTTCACTTTCTAATCAGTGTTTCTATTGTAATATCACTAGTACTTTGCACTGGAGATTTTCAAGTGGCAAATTTGATACAATATTTCTTAGATACCGAAGTTATCAGAAAACATCCGGCCAAATTTTGAAGCACCAGAGGTATTTAACGAATTATTTTTCCACTTGAATTTTGGCCAGAGTTCAGTAAATACCATCCAGATACATTTACATAATCATCTACAGGAACGGAAAACAGTGAAAGATTGATTAAAACTACTAACGAACTTTCGTCGAAAATTTTTCAGAAGTTGCCAAAATAAATTGACTGGCTGATTCACTGATGTTTGAGTTTGAAAAATAACCATCAATCATTTATTTCTATATAATTTCATTTTCTATCTGAAAATATTGATGGGCAGATCTCTCATTCAAAATGTTCCCTAATTTTCGCGATTTATGTCCATTAATTTATTGAATATTTGTAGTATATAAATATTTTTAAAGATTCAACTACTTCTTATTTGAAAAAAATTAAGGAAAAACCAAAAAATGATCAAATCAAACGTCTGCATAATTTTTAAAATTCAAATCATTGAATTAAGCTGTTAAACACAAGTTCAATAGTTTCGGGCGCAATAGAACAATAGTTCATTTGTCTTCCTGTTATTGATAAATTTTCAATAAAAAATGTATCCTGCTGTTTTATCTCAAACTTTTACACTGCAACAATCATTTTATATTCATATCCCGAGTATAACCCTAGATTGAAGAGCATTTTTAATGATTTGCCAACTTAAATTTTGAATTAAGGAATAAATTTTTATAAATGTATTGAAAAAAATAGACAATATTACTGAAAAATTTCCATTTTCAGTAAATTACGGAAAATTTAAGTAAATTACGATATTGAACTATTAAATCGCAATTTAAAACTCGTTACGATTTTAGTTTTAGAATTGGTTTTAAATTTCGCAATTTAACAGATTAGCATTGCATACTGAAAAACAATTATTTGTTCCTAGTAAATAGGTAAGGTAAGTAACTGTCTGAAATTTCCGCGTACAGCCCCCGTTTATTTATCTTGTATCAAACAAATTTGTGTAGCCTAGCTAAATTTGATTGACAGGAGGATTTTTTCCTCAGCCCTAATTACATGTTACATGCAAATAAACCTCAAAAAAGGGCTTGTGTAACACGTGAATTACCATAAGACTCCATGTTGATCATCGATAATGAATAAAAATTTACAACTAATATCTAGCCCATCTAGGTTTCCAATTAACTGTCATTTTTTTCATTAAAATTTATCTGTATACCAGTTTTTTCATTAAAATTTATCTGTATACCAGTTTTTTCATAAAAATTTCATGGTTACTTCGATATACGATAGGATTATCGTAAGGGCGTATTACCGATTTTCTTATTTTTCATTTTTTTTTCTATTTTTCAAAAACGGTTGATGAAATTGCCGGGAAAAAATATACTATTTTCAAGTCTCACTATTATTCAATCTCTCACGAAGTTTCATCGCCGTCGAATAATTTTTTTACGTTCTCAGTAAACTTTTGCAAAAGTTTAGAAAACTTTACCAGAAATTTTGAAAAATAAACACACGAATGAAAATGTATTAAGCTAATTATTCATTGAATAATTATAAAACCTAAAAACATGTATCTCCCCTCGTAAATCTGATTCAGCATTTTTCAGAAATTGCAAAAAAAAAACAAAAAAATGAGAAAATATCTCCTAACTAATAACTCCTTAAGGCAAAAATTTTGAATTTTGTTGGTAAAGTAGTTATCCGAGCAAACCCATGATAATCCTGAAATACACAGTAGGATATGACTGTTGAGAGAGAGTGAGAGCCCGGGTAGCAACCCGTAATTATTAGCAGGCAATCAGGACAGCTGCGACGGGCGGGGACACATCCCTCCCGTGACTCACCGTCCAGACAAAAAACCCACACTTTTTCCCTTTTTTTTTTATTCATTCGACGTAATTCACCCTCTTCCCATTCTCTCCATTCATTTTTTTTCCCACTGCCGCACCTGTTATATCGAGAGCACAAAGGATACCACCGAAATTACCCGAAATCATTTTCATTACCCAATAAAAATAAACCAAACCGATGCAAAAACGTGATTGACGAGTTCTGTTGACATAATTACATGCTAATGAGGTTACAAGATGATTAGTCGTCATCAATGACCGCAATCGTCTGGTATAAGCTTTCATGCAGTACATCAGAAAAACATCCTCTTTTGGAATAAAAAGACGCCTCCTAAGCATTTCCTCTGCTGATTTTCTTCTGAATATTATTGGAGAATAGCGACGATTAAGAGGTTCGTCCACCCCTGGAGAAGCCAACGCCCTCATTTTCCCTCCCAGGCACTCGCAAACCCCCGAAGAAACACGAACATCAAAAACAGAGAACAAATCAATCCTCAAAAACCAAATTCCATCGACAAAAATCTATCCCTCAGCATCAAAAACGTATTGGGATAATCAACTTTTCTAGGATATTCCATAATTTCCTCCACCTACAATTTATCTAGCAAAATTATTCATCAACTTTGATAACATCTTTGTTACTCAGACTTTGTCCCGTTTATTCACAGCAAATCAGCTCCAGACTCTGACCTGATCTAATCATTTAGATTCCGCATACTCTGTTGAAATGGAAACAAACTTTTTACAACGATTGGTAGCCATCCTATCGCAGTATACCATTTCCTCTCACCTTTTGTCACTATTCACCCGTAAAAAACCGGGAAATCCTGAGGCAACAGCGAGTGCACGAGAAATATCTGGTTATATCCGGTTAAAACCGATGCGAATGGAAGCGAAATCTCTCAGGCATTTCCCTGGAACAATTACAGCGCTTTCCCCCGAACAATTCCCCCCAAATGCCTCAGAAACCAAAACAACTAATTCTCCAAATCAAATAACCTCACGTCGACAAAAGTCGAAAGGATTTTGTAAACACATGGGGACCCGGTTTGCCGGTTCGCTTAAAAAATCCCAGCATGACAAACTCACCATCATTTTCAAAAATCATTTCAGGTTATAAAAACCCTCACAAATATGCCCAGAGGCCCCAAGTCCCTCCAGTACAAATTCCAACCCTCCCAAAGAAAAATAAAAAAACCAAATTCAATTGGACAGAAAATAAGTGGTGATTCCCTTTGTCTTGGGAATTGGTGAAAAAAAAAACGAAAATGCAATTGTCCACTTACTTGCTGGAGTTACGTCCCTCTATCATTCCCTGGAAGGTTCCAGTCGATGTCATAATGGTGTTGATTAGTTAATTAACACTCGTCAAATGATTTCAATGTGAAATTTAGTTGATTGGTGGATAATTGTGCGAAGGAAGGCCGCAGGGAGCTGTAGACAGGAGCACACGAAACACACGACTCTTTTGGCTAGGCTAAAATCAAACAGTTTGGCCAGCCAATACGATTGGTAGAATGATGGCTTTGGCAGTGCATGACGTCATGGTGGCTAGTCAAATGAGAAGCTAAACTACTATTTTGTCACTTTATCCAGGATTTTCAGTAGAAGAAACTTGATTCATTTGACGGATCAGAAAACAAAAATGGTTGTTTGAAAAATTGTTGAGCGGTTTCCGTGGTTTCTATGGACTTTTTGAGCTGTTCTGGAGGATTTCAGAGGACTGAAGTTTCGGCGGGAAAGGACTTTTGTTTGAAGTGTCAGCTGCAAGCGCCTCTGACGGGAGAGCTCAACAGTGAAAGTATTTTTTGAGAGATTGGAGCATTGGAGGAAAATTGCAAGCGATTTAACCTCTGGGAGTGGAGTATGTCTGTTGATTGTTTGTAAATACTTTGTGAGGGGGTTTATTTTTAATTACAATGCAGATGGCAGGGACTGGGGACCAGAAGGGATCAGCAGAGGGTGGTGATGGATTTGAAATGTTAAGGAAAAAGTTGGAGCTGAAGTCAGAGGCTCTGATTGTACTGAGTCAGGAACTGGAACAGTGCAGGAGCCAGAGAGATCAGTTCAAGATGATGGCTGAACAGATTCAGGAGAGGTTCTGGCATTTCAAGAGGCAGATCAATGACTCCAAAGAACTCAGGTACCACTTAGGTCATTGTCGCCATAGTACTATTCTGTTACTCAAAGATCAATCAAGTTGACGAAGAGGCATTGCCTCAAGGCCCATTATAGGGTAAAAGAATCATTATTGCTGTTATTATTGAGGAATATGAATTAAATATAAATTATTTGTTTATAGCATATAAACGTATTTTGCTTTATTAAGTTAAAATTGATATTAACAATCTGCGAAATTGATCGCTAATTGAAAAATTAAAGTTTTTCAAAAAACATTATCTATTAGAATAATAATAGATGATACTTTATTAATATCATTGATTATTAACGTGATTTGCAATTGCAGTTCAAAAATGATTAACATTTATTGAATCGTTCACAATCTGATACTATTGTTTCTTCTAATTTAATTCATTCAATTTAATACCAATTCCTTTTTTTCGGAAAAAATGGTGATCTCTCATTGAATTCTTTAGAAAATACAATCTGGATGGAGACTTCAGGATGATGGACCTGATAACAGAACTCCGAGAACAAAACAAATGTCTGAAACTTCAGGTGGAAACTCTACGCCAAAAATTGGAAGATGCTCAGGGTGATATTAAAGTTCTAAGAAGAAGTAATCAATCAAATAACGAGCAGAACAGCTTGCCACTTGCTCCAGCTGCTCACGAGAGAGAAGAGATGATCGAACAATTAGAAAAACTCAATGTCCAGGTAAATCCATCTGTACATTCAACTGGCAGGCAGTGGAAATAGTCAGGAAGCTTCTCATCTTATCATATTTATTTTCAGTGCACTCAGCTGCAGGCGGACTTGCAGTCAGTTTTGGACGAGAAACACGAGCTCGAGACTGAGAGAGATGCCTTCAAATGCAAATCCCATCGGTTGAATCACGAGTTATCAAAGGCACTTAATGCTACACAACCGGTGGACTTGGATTCTCTTATAAACGAAAATAGATATCTGCAGGACCGTTTACAGCAGGTTTCAGAGGAGAAAGAACTGGCCAGACAATCGCTATCAAAATACAAGGTATTTCAAATCTGAAAAAGTTAAAGGGTCTAAAGTCGACTTGTTCTCCTATCAAGTTTTTGAGGAATTCCTGAGAATCTAAGAAAAACTGAGGAACGAGATAAGGCCTACAAAAAAGGTCACTACAAATATTTCACTAACTCTCTTAGATTCTTAGATATTCCTAAAAAAAAATCGACTGAGCAACAAGTCGACTGGTTATTCTATGATTCACTACCGAATTATAATTAAGACGAATTACCTGCGCATATCTCATTAAGATGATCACATAATTAGTCTGCGAACGAGGATAGGGGCTAAGATAGGGACGTTATATTGGAATGAATTATCTCATTAGAAGCATGCTGCATACTTCATACTTCATTCATTGCCTCACAGCGATTAGGGTCCAAGTTCGCTTCCTGACCGGGTAGAAGGGTGAAATCTAACCATTTTCGAAATCTTGATCAATGGCCACATAGTCATCATAACTCGAAGGGATTTATTTTTTCAACCCCAAATATTTTGCAAGTGACTTCTGTTATTAATTTATTAGAAAAGAATATCTACAGATATATCCATATTTTACAAAATTCCATTTCATTTCATTTTACTGACTCAGTGTGATATGTTTCAAATTTTTCTAAGGCAGTTGGAAAATTCGTGAGCTAAAAACATATAAAGCGTAGTGGAATCTGGACAGAGGGTAGAACTACTGTAAATAAAATAAAAATTGAATACCAATGATTTTGGTATTTTTGGTGGCAGGGAATGCTTGACAGCAAAAGAGTGAAGGGGAGCATCAAATTAGGGGGTAATGGGGCTGCTGGAAAAATCATAACTCTGAAGCAAGTTGAGCAGTTGCTGCAGCAGGGCATGAATATCTCTTCCCATAAATCAACAGCAGCCCTCTCTGACCTTCGGTGCCTCTGTTCTGCACTGCTCGAGGCTCTTAATGATAAGACATTGGCCCTTGTCCATCAGAAGAAAGCTAACAAGTGAGAAAGCATTGATTTAATTAACATCAAACCCAATTGAGAGATTTACAAGCGTAGAGGTAACTTTTGTGTGTTGTAGAATTTTGGCAGCGAGAATTTGTGAATTGGACACCGCGGTTCCTTCTCCCACTGCAAAATTACTCGAGGGATATGCTGGCGTCGAGGTGGACAATCTTGAGGACAATATCAGAGACTCCAGTCTCCAAAATTACGAAGAGAAGAGTTTAGAGGAAAATATTGAAAAGAATGGCGACGACTCGGAGATCAATGAGTTATTAGGTACTGAGTCTCTTGCATCCAAGTCAGAGAGTAATACTCCGTCGAAAATATATTTAGGCTTGCCTCGAAACCTTGAAGCGCTTGTACAGAAGGCGTTACTCAGTTTGAAGGAGAACGAAATGGATAAATCGTGAGGATTTTGCTTTTCTTAACTTTCGTCACCTACATTTCTTATCGTTTCTTATCGCATCGAGTTCATTCTAAGCTTCGAATCATTCCTCATACCAAAGAAAAAATCTAGTCTCTACCAGAGAACAAACATCAATGATCTACTGAGATATCTCTCAATTCAGAGATTTATTCCTAATTATATTTTTTAGTAATTAATTAAATTACCAATTAATTTCTCTCAACTCTTTTTTAGTTGAAGGAATGTTGGAATCTATTATAAATATCGAATGTAATTTTCATTTATCGCAAATGAATTGCGTTATGTAAATACAAGAATCAGGTTAATTTGAAAGAATTATTGATATTAACTATCTCCTTATTATTTCCTTATGAATATTAATTTATGTCGTCCCTATGAAATAACAAATTAAGAAAAACCAAAGATCTACTCCAAAATTATATTCTTCAATTAATTTGTCTCAGATTATTTTTAGTTTAAAAGAAATACGGAGCTATTATAAATAGCCAATGTCATTTCCATTTATGGCAAATGTATATCGTTAAGTAAATACAAGAATTAATTGTGTAAAATGAGTTTTGAAATTGGTACAACTGATTCAGTGAGTGAATTCGCACTGTCCGTACTGCTGATAAAGAGCTCCTGGAATGTCCGTACCATAATATGTTGGTTGGCAGTAAAAGGACTGAACCCGATGCCTGTGTTCCCTCAAGTACTTCTGGTGAAGAACCGAGTCCAACTGATTAAACCACGAATTCAATTCCCAGTTCTTACGCATCTTCCAGCCTTTCTGCACTCTCTTCTGTTGATGGTAGAATTCCCACGCTCTCTCCCTCCGCAACTGTGCGTTATTCTAATCATAGGCATAACGTTTTCGTAATCGTGAGGAATTAAAGTGTAAAGAGAGTGTTTAGGAATACCTCTTCCTCCTTCATTTTCTGTGCGTTTTCTTCTTGTTTCAAGAGCTTTTGAATCTTTGGCCGATTTTCCGGTGTCCTTTGCATGATTTTTTTGGTCTTTGAGGGATTTGAGGTACTTCCTCCCATCGGTTCGCATTTTTCCATTTTTTTTCGCACGTTTATTGTCATTGGAGATTTTTTCTTCGGGGGGGGATACTTCGTTGGGATATTTGGAGGTTTGTATTCAAGAAATGATGACCATTCCTCACAGACTTTTTTGTGGAGCTTCAGCATGTGATCTGAATGGCATAAACAAATTTTAACTGTTTAAAGTAGCCTTACACCACTTGTGAAATCTTTTCTACGTTTGAATTATTTCACTAATATTGCATCAGAGAAATTGGAAAAAAATCATTACCAATTTATTTTATTTTAATCGTACTCCTTAGAATATGGAAATATTTTCAAGCATTTTCTAGTTGTGAAAAAATAAGAAATCGTGGTCGAAGACTATGAATCATTTTTATAAATTGTTGAAATTTTTTTTGCTTTTTTCCTATCTATTTATCCATTGGGCTAATTCTGGATTAATTGATTGGAAATTTGGATTGAATATTGTTTGATAGAGACATTTTTCCTTCAAAAAACCAAATATATTTATGTATGTTGTAAGAATCTGTATGTCTTCCATCAATGGCTTACATGTTACAACGCATAATTAGAATGAAAAAACTTATGTTTGTTTCTCACAAGGAGAGAAATTTCCAAGAAAACTTTTAGACGGTATATTTTTCCGTGTCAATCATGAATTCAGGGTTTCCCGGAAATTGACAAAAAAACATTATCAGCAAGAAATCCGTATTTTCAGATTAATTACTGAATTTTGTATTCATAAAATATAAATATTTAAAGATCACAGTAGTCTTACTTCAATAATGATTTCTTATATTAATCTGACGTGAAAGAAATTCTACCTCAAATACTATTTATTGAAGAATAATAGTTATCAGAAATTATCCTCGAGATAAAAGCAAGACCTTAAATAAAAAAGAAAGTGAAAAGTTGTAAGATGCAAAAATCTTGAAAAAACAATATTACCATTATCATCCAGCGCCTTTTTAATCATTTGTTTAATAATGTTCTTCAAGTCCTCGGTCGAGGCACTCTCTCCTTTCTTACCTCCCTTTATTTTATTGGAATTTTCCATAATTGACGTTAAAACTTGATAATTTTGGAAGCAACCTAAATGTCAGTGAATAAACTCCAAAAACTACAACTCAATTGTTTCGAATTCGACGAATTTTATTGCTATCACACAATGTACAGATATCAAATTATAATACATTTAAATAATTTATTAATATAATATACTCGGCCATTACTGCTTAAAACTTGCAGATATTATGTACAGATAACAAAAATTCTCGGTCTCAATCTTCTGAAACTCCACCTCAAGTGATACAGAGCAGAATACAATATTCTTCCCACTCCTATAATTTTCGTATTAAAAAACAAGTCGAGCGGAGAATAATTCAATTCTCACAATAGATTTGCTGTGTTCCACTTAAGTAGCCCGTGGGCCGCTATGAAATTTATTGAATCGTGTCCCTCTTTCAATGACTCGAGAAATATAAATATGATATTAAGTCACGAATGACTGCTATTTCCCAGTTCTCATTACAAATTTTTAAGAGATTCAAGTGTATGCAAACATATATTTCGGTCAATAGTTCCAAAATATTCTAATATTTTTCTCTGATTTTTTTTTACATCCCAACATTTTCGAATAATAGGAGTTTATATTGAGCTTGTAACAAATTTGAACTTGTACTAAGAATTGAATGGTATAAAACCTACGGGTTGTTAAAAAATGGACTTCTTTCGCACAAACTGCTGGAGAGAAATTGAGGGATTGTTCAGACGACTAATGATCTTTTACCCAGGATTCTCTAATATATGATTCTCACGATATTCCTCTAAAGCGTATTATGCGGATGCATAGAAGCTGTTAGAAGCTTCTCGAAATTTCCGAAATTTCCAAAGACAGTTTCTGTCGAAAATTCAATCAGCAATAGACAATGTCTCCAGTGTCTGCTCTTCAAATTGAAGATTTTTTAGACAGATTGTATTTTTGTTAGTCATTTAGACTGGCAAAGTTTGAGTTTCAATGAATATTCAAGGTATCAACTGATTTGGTAGGCGAAAGGAGCAGAGGAATGCAGAACGGGGTAAAATGGCACATGATGTACAAATACAGATAGAAATTTTTATACCGACATTGCATTAAAATAATTGCAGTACGTTCGGCTAATGTTATCCTAAAATTGTGTCATTTTCACTAGACCCATTCAATTTTCTATTGCAAAATGTAAAGACATTGTTTCATTTTATCCCACCCTGTCTCTCGAAACGCAGATAAATGTCATTTGAATGAGTTGGCGAAAAACAATCAACCTTTTCTTCAGAAAATTTCAAGAGAAATTTAACATAAGTGCATTGAAGAGAAATTGTTCCCAATAAAATGAATATAAAAGCATGAATCTGAAAAATCTACTTGAATCCTGAAAAATGGAAGAAAGCGAGGAAAATGCTCAATTGACATTAGTTTTGATCCAATCGGCGTAGGAAGTGACTCTGGTATAGACACCAGGATATCCAGGTTCTCCGCATTTATTACCAAAGGATACGATTCCAATTTGCATCCATTTGCCCTCCGCCCTGAGCATCAGAGGACCTCCTGAATCTCCCTGACAGGCGTCCTTGCCACCCTGGCTGTATCCAGCACACAGGAAATTGCCAGTTATTGGCTGAAAGTATGCGGCGTTACAGTCCTCGTTCCTCCACACAGGCAGAACTGTTTGTCTTTGCACTGTGCTCTCCTTTCCCCCTGCGGAAAATTACCAAAAATATATTTCGTGTTCATCCAGGTCGACTGGACAAGAGAGGGGAATCACACAGTCGGTGAAAGAAATGGCCTAATACGAGTTTATTTATGTTTCACTTCAACACGAGGCCAATTTACGAGTAATAAAAACGGAATAAAGAAGAATTTCGATTAAGGTAAGTGGAAAGATGTGTTGTATTACGGTTTCTCAAGTTCCGGGAGAGATAAAGGGTCAGGAGAATCAACATAAACTCGAGCTGTGCACTTTATCGAGATAGAGGCCGAATATTTCACTAATTTTCCCTCACTTTCGCCAATTTCTTGAAGTTTCAAGTACAATACCATCTGAATTTCCAATTCTGTAGGTTTCAATTCAATTTTCATTGATCTTTAAAACTCAGGACAATTGGCTTTTTTGTGTCACGATTATTGACTTTTTAATAAAAAAATGTGAATGAACTAAGCCTAATTAGGTTTTAAAAAACCCTATTCTTGGGTATACTGAATCCTAGATCAAATCCTAAATAAAAATAATTATTTCTACACGAACAATTGTGTCATTAAATTAGTGTATAAAAATGCTATTTGTAGATTATTAATGCTCTTAGAACTAGAGTAATGCTCTAAAGTTTACAGCAGATGCTTAGAAAATGATTCTATTAAGAAGATTAATGACCAAACTTCAAGTGTTTATTTCAATAATCGTGGTTCATCGAAAGTATTAAATTTGACACAACCTGGTGACTTGAATGCTCTTATAAACAAATTAAATTACGTTCCACTTGAATAATACATCCCTGCAGAAATTTCAAAGCAGTAAAAACTCAATGAAGAATAATCTCTCTCGTGTTGAAAGATGATATTATATCGGTTTCATTAATTGCCAAGATATTGAGGGAGTGTGAAAGCTGGAGAAATTCCATAAAAAACGGCCATTCAATTCATCGTGCTTCAATACCTCTCGAAATTGAGACTGGACTCTCATAAAAAATATTGAGAAAAAAACTTGTTTCTGTTCGCCATAGGGTCGAAACTATTAACCGAAAAATTAGTGTAGTGATGATCCTAATAACTCTTAATAGATTAACCCTTCGCATCTGAATGAATTCTTTTTTTTTCAATGTTTATTTGTTCAAGCTCTTTTTCTATTGTGCATATTATAGGTATTATATACTAAAATACGCTGAAGGAAGTGGTACTTTCGGCGTAATTACTCTGTTCTTACTGATTGCTTCTATACTCAGACTCATTTAAGACTTGAATTGGTTTTATTTATGGTTAAAGACAGGTATTTAATCGGAACTAATCCATTTTTTAATCTAGATTTCGTTGAGCATACATTGAAGCTATCAGTTAATATTATCGCTTTAATAGCAAAGGCGTGTAAGTGCCAAACTATGTCTTCTTCAAAATGAAACAATCATATTTCCAATCCTTATTTTTTCAGCAGGTATTATACAATTTCTTAACAAAAACTAAGCAAGAAAAAAAAACAATAACAAACAGGCGTAATGACTAATTCATGAATTACCGCAACACATTTACATCAATTTTATTTTAGTTATCTAAAGGACTTGCCTCTCTTCCCCATTAAGTATTAGAGGATTAAGTAACAATCACCAATTGTCACAACAAGATAGTTGTCCGTTCAAAGAAATTTACCAACGGTTATAAATTTACAAAATGCAAGGATTTACTGTTATTTCCCCATTTTTTTGCAGATCTTTGACAAACTGTTGATCAAATTCATACGAAAAGCTTTTCGATTTTGAGTCTTATTATTATTCAATTAATCATCAACTTTCAGTGTTACTTGAATTTGTATCGACATTTTTTCTAATTTTTTTGATAAATTCACAAAACTCGACAAAAACATTCACACGATCATGAAAGTGGATGAATAGTTTGTTGGGGTTCTTGGTTTTCTTTGTTCACAAACCACATTCTTTTCCAAATTTTTATTTTCAGATTGATGGATTTTGCTCATAAAAGGGGTAAGTTCTCACAGAATTTTCACTGTAGGTGTTTTCTAAATATATCTCCAAAAATATGTCTTACGGCTATACAGAGTGAAAGATTCAGTAAAAATTATCTGAGCTGTTTAATCGTCTTGAACCACTGAATCAAACCACTGAATAACATTTGTCAACTGCTTAATAACTGGTACCCAGCCGTTATCCTTTAACTAAGCGGTAATTATCTGTCAATATAAAATTTTCCAAAGCGGTGCAATTACCGCACCGGTAACTTTCTCCGATGGACTAAAACACTGCACGGTTAGCCAACGGATTTGTAATTTTGACTTTTTCTTTCCGTGTAGGAAGATCCGAAAACATCGTTTGCTTCATGGGGTGGAAATTGCATTATCCACTAAAGCCAACATTACCTCTGTGCTCTGAGAAATTAGTGGATATAAATGAAAATGAGAAAGAATGAAAATTACCGTAATAAGTGGTTCCCCATCCGACGACAGTAGGTCTTGCACCAGCAAAAGCCTCCGAGAGGTAGCGACCTTGGGGCAAGCAGATTGGTATGACATAAGGAGATTTTCTCACAGGTCTAGTCAGTTCTAGTACGGCGATGTCGTTGTAGTAACCAACACGGGAGAATTTATCGTGTGCGCGGACTGCCTTCACTTGGTAAGTCTCTGGAGATGATGGCTCGTCGTCACGTTCAAGATCTATGTCGCCTAGACGTACTGTAAATTGCCGCGCTGCGAACCTAAAGAAATATTTTGTAGAAGAACTTTTAGTAATCAACAATTCAGTTGCTAAATGGTAAAAAGAAATATGTGGCTTCACCTAATAGGTAAATTGCCAAGGAATATCTCTAAATCTAAGACAGATATGAACATTTTTGTGAATACCTTCTTTGAAGATATCATTCCCTTCTAAAAAAGAACTCTCGAGGGACATTCGTCAGATCATTTCAGAAACCTCGACAGTAGAGAACCTACTGACTTCACTATTTCTTAGCTAGTGAATTGAAAATAGAAATTTCTTAAATGTTAATTACCCTCTGAGTTTTCTTTGATGATTCTGATCTTAGCAAGCGTGACTCAAAAAAATGATTGAATAATTAATTAATAGCATTGAAAACATGTTATTTCAGAATGTAAACATCTTTGAATGCAGAAAATGAATAAAATACATTTGATTGTCGAACCAAAAATTCTAAAGTGTCAAATTTTAGAAAAAATTTGATGTAATTCTAATTTTTTCAACTAACATGATGAGACTCTTTTCGTATCCACGCGTTTTCAATGAAATTATAATTTTTTAATATGTAATTGAATGGAATTGTCACTCCATTAAAAATTCAAGAATATTTTTAACTGAGTTTTCCTAATTTTCATAAAATTTCATGACATAATCCCATTTCAATTTGCAATTTCAATCGAATTTTTAATAACATTTCAAAATTTAACAAAAAGATTGGATTAGAGTTTTGTGTTTAAATGCTTACGGTCTTTGGCGCAAATCCCTGGTGCAATGGGCAGCAGTTAATATGTGACGAGGGCCAATCAGAGAGCCTCCGCACCAGAACTCAGTTTTTCGAGTTCCACTGAGAAAAATTGCTGCCATCCAGGGCCAACGTCCTGGAAGAGCCTCTTCTCCTCCAACAACTCGATATTTTCCAGCGTTCCTCACTCCACATTCTTCCGGATTATTAAAAAAGGTAATCATTACATATTTACAATCACAAAGTAGGGATATCAGTGAAACCAAGGAGAAAATTTATAGAATTAATGCTGATGACATGTAGATGTCCGTATGAAAAGGGATGACTCTACCAAAAGTATCGATACGGGTGTATTCTGAATTGAATCTGGAATATTTGAAAATATGACACGATGTATAAGACCCGAAAATTACATTTCCAATTTCCAGAAATATTATGAAGAAGTGAGTTTTTCATCTCAAGTATATTTATTAACTACAACAAAATATATTTCGCACAAGATTTTCTTTTTTCAGTGTGCATTATAACCAGTATCTTCTAATTTGTCGAGTGTTTTTCCTGAATTTCTGAGAAACCTTCGATGCAATTGACGAATAGTTGAAATTTTCTGTTGTTCTATGTTTTGTTCTGGTTTCATACAACTTTTGGATTTCAACTCATCGATTTCTGTTTTCAAATCTTTCAACTTTAAGATTCAATACATCATCATCTAACGCATTACAAACCTGAGGACTTCCAGCAGTCTCTTTATTTCATTGCTTTTTTGAAAAACAAAACCACCAATTTGAAGGTTCGTACTTGTCGTAGTTGTTTTTTGACAAAAGCGGTAATTTTTCCTTCTGGGGATTTGTGATAATACATGTATATTTTTGTACAGAACATTTTGACTGATGACATTAAACCGAGGGCAATATAACATATTATATTTCAATATAATATAATTGTGAATGATAATTTGATGGACAGTATCAAGTGCGGGAATATATAGAGGTAGTACTGATAAGAAAGGATTAATAATGAAGCAAAATCATTGAGTAGACTTGCCTTCGTCGTCTTGAATGAAATTGTTCTCAATGCTGTCGACCCCCTCGAGGTTATTGGAGCTGTTTCCTGTCGGGAGAGGTTTAAGCACAGTACTTGGAGAGGAAGTTGCTATCGGATAGAGAGGAATGGGTCGTGGTGTCACTGGCTTCAGTGGACGGTGAGATGGCCGTGGGGGACGTCCACTTTCACTGACTGATGAACTCGTCGTTGAGCTACAAAAATCCAGTTTTATCTTCATTTAAATTTCCAGCTAATCATAGAAAGTCTACCATTACTAAGCACATTGATGCATCATACGATGGGTATTCATTACGCTTCTCTAATGGTAATGCTTTCCTATGCCTTTTCCAAAAATAAAAAATAGCAACCAAGAGACTTCCGATTCAATTCTTATCCAATTATCATTTCTTTTCTTCTGTGCCCTTTTAGAGACACTTTTTTACATTGCGGTGCAGCCAATTGCGTGGACAAATATGGAAAACTATACCGTTCGTAGATTTTATCATTCTTCAATGATTCACAGATTTTTATAGCCGTACATCTGTTTGTCGACGTTTTCGGTAAAATTGTGTGACTTTGTAGAAGTTTAGAATCTCCCACAAGCCAAAAATCACTTTTCGTCTTTGTTACGAAATATACTATTTTTCAAAGAAATCGTTATCAGAATAGCTATAGATGCATTCGGAAGCTTGCTACCAATTGTATTGGTAGAAAGGAAAAATGAGAAAAAAGAAAGTAACGCATAAAGTAATGGTTAAATGTCTCGTGCCAAATAGGCTCATTCAACTGCTTGTTTCTCTTTTCAGTAAGAAAATAATCGATGTTCTTCGCCCTTTTGAATCTTAACAAGGCGGCCCGCATTTTATGTCAAGTGCTCCTACTAACTGAGCTACCAGGGCATAGCGGATTCCCCTCTCTCAAAGTCTATATAGTTTAATGTAAACCGAACTCAAGTCTTGACGGAGCGATGATGAAGTGCATCGTCAAATGCCTGATCGAACATGTAATGCTAACTTTATAAATTTTCCACTAATCAAAGTCTGCCTATCTTAGTCCATGCTTCTCGCAATAATGAACGAAGGTGGGAGCAGCTTAGGCAACACGGAGACAAATATTCAAAAAAAAAATTAGGGAACAATTCGCCTACTCCGAAACAAGGAATCATTTTTTGACAGTTTTATTGGAATGGCAAGAAGATAAGCCTGAGTAATTTTTCTAGTTCCTAGTTCGCACTGCAAAAGTAAAAGTTACATCTCACAAAAATCCTCAACTCATTGTGCCTCGATGTGAACAAATTCATGAATTCTAATTGCAACATTCGAATTCGAAATGAATCTAGTACTCTAAATTAGAGTCTAAAACAGATGTGGGCAACCTCAGCTCTCGGAGCCACTCCAGCTCCCGACCTACACTAGGCAACATTGTCCGAAGCCATAAAGTTTATGGCTGCCCCCTCTTCGGGCCCCTGATGCCCTGCGCGTAGGCAAAAGTAATGGGGATATTCGGCAGAAACTTGGTGGTGAGAAAAGTAAAATAGAAAAATTTTCTATTTCTTCAATGGAAATATTTTTTCAATTATTGTTTTTTTTGTGGTTATGCTTTTGATTGATTATTCGTTGCTCTTAATCGTATTTATAAAAAAAAGATTTCGTACCTTTCATAGATTTCTTGAAGTAATTTTCAAATTATTATTAAAATATTGTTTGAAAAACAATTATTGAACATTATCATGTTGTTAATAGATCTGACTTGATATGCATTTTCAAACTTTTCATTTCTATATCTCCCGCTCGATGCGAAATTAAAATTTCTCACAATCAAAAAAATTATCGGCATCTTTAATTGACGATGAAATATTTCTTTCTCAAGTTCACGAGCATCTCACTTTCATTTCCACCGATGAATATTGAATCTAAACCATAATTTTTTAATTGCATTTTTTTTCAATCAAACAGAAAATGTCCAAACCGGTGCATAAAACTTCTAACCATTTTGCCCTCACATTTCAATCAGACGTATGCGCCATCGCTCGATGCTACTCCCACCACACAAATATACGGCAACCCTTGTAATCACATTAGGTCCCTTATAATTGGCACCTTGATAACTTTATGGCTACAGTTCCGAGCCTATACTTAAATCAGCATAAGTTTTAACATTGATTTTAGGAGTGGGGGACATGGTTACAAGTGGTAACTACGTGGAGTGGGGGTACCCAGAGAAGTAAAAACTTATGCTGACTTTAGTATACCTGAGGTTACCCACCTCTGCTGTAAAACAAAGGAATCAGATGTAACGAATTTTGAGTTCAATGATTGGTCGAAACAATATCGTTGGAGTGGGGGAGCAGGAGGGAGAGGGTAAACGGAGAGGGGGGGAGGGATAAGGGTGGGAGTTATGGTATAAGAGGGCAGTCCTCAGCAGTTCAGATCACTCTGCAGTTTTCTTCGGGATGCTGATGCGCATTCTTGGTGTTGGCAAACCTGAATCGAATCCAATTATACATTTCCCAGTGGAAATAACCCAGAATATTTTCAGAATGCTAGGCCCCCACTCGCTTCTGAATGCAGCCCGAGTGTCCCAAAACTGGGGCGACGTATGTCGTGGCGATCCTCAATTGAGAGCTACCGCCAGGCGTCATGTCAAAAAGAACAAAAGGCGTGCATATGATCTAGTCAGTAAGGTGCCCAAGAGAACTTCGCCAATCTCGTCCGTATTAGCAGTGCCTAGTATCGCGGTTGCTCCAGTTATTTTTACCTTTGAGTCTTCTGGTATTTCTACCGGACGATCAAAGATCTATCGCGCTAAACGCCAGATCCATCCCTCTTCAAGGACACGGATGGCGAAGACTATACTCACCTTTAGGTAAATAAGTAGTAGGATAGATGTTAATAAGTTAAAAATTGCGGGTCCGTAATCGAATCAAAAAGTTTTCTACAAGCTATATTTACACAAATGTGAAAGAAACTTTAATAAATGAATATTCTAAAAATCCGCAAAGGCAATTTCCAATATGTAGATTTCAGAATAGCCCAACTATTTTCTATTATTCTTTCTATATGAATAAAAGAACGATTCAAGAGTTATCCGCTTTTCCCTCTCAGTTATATTTCTACCAATACAATTGGCAATATCTCCTAAACGAATCATCTGGCCCAGTCAATTTACACCAGTAAACATTGTAGTCATAAAATGCAACTTTCCGCCGAAGCTTAAGTTGATGGGTGGATTTTTCGGTCCAATAGATTTTTTGAAATATGAACGAAAATAGTGTATTATGCGCGAAAATAGTGCATATCATCAGGTGGTAAAAGTATTATCTGACAAGTGTGGATTTGGAATCATATCCAGAAGATAATATTTCTATCGTCGTGTGGTATACAACATTTTTTGGCGCTAGGCCTGAAAACTGCGAATTAACCGAACGAAGTGAGAGTGGCCAGAATCGCGGTTTATTGGGCGTGGTGACGATAAAGAAATTTAAAGAAGTTATTATTAAGTTGTATGTAAGGAACTAATTAACCGATCGAA
Organism: Fopius arisanus; assembly: GCF_000806365.1. Lineage (NCBI taxonomy): Eukaryota > Metazoa > Arthropoda > Insecta > Hymenoptera > Braconidae > Fopius > Fopius arisanus. The sequence goes on from NW_011887777.1 coordinate 910,613, forward strand.
CTGAAATTTACCATATTTAGGGTAAATTTTCTCGAAAAAAAATTGATCCCCGGAAATACAAGTTATCGGACACATACATACAGACATGGTCTCAAAACATTGTTTTTTCTTTTTCATTATCCTCTAGACCATTTAGAATTGAAATCGAGATATCGCTTCACTACAAGGCTTCCATTCACAGGTAAAAAAGCCAAAACTCACCAACTCCAATTAGAAAACTCCAAATGCTTCGAAGCGGCAGTAAAAAAAATAGTATGGAATGAATAACAATTACCTGACACTGCTGGATCCATCGGCCCTATCAAAAGGACAACAAACCCCAGGAACGAACAAGCTCTTGAAGCACAGTGATTGCCTCAGTTTGGTGAGATCCAAGAGGAGTTGTGGACAATTACTCAAATCCTGGCACTTGCCAGGACCTCCCTCAGAGGTGGTGCAAGTAGAAGAGGCACTCTCTTTGTCCCTATTAACGACTGTTTCGCCTGCAGGTGCATTGTGTGTTTCAGGGGTTGTCGTAGATGTTGTCGCAGGTCTCAGAGGCAGTGTCACCCCTCGTACCAGAGGTGCAATGCTGTCAGTCACATTTCTTCCCAGAATATTCTTCGAAATGGTGTAAATGGCAGAAGGTAACTCTTTTGGCGGCCTCTCCGAATCCATTCCCCTCGTCATGTTGACTATGTAATTACCGACTGTATTAAGAGCTCCAAGGGTCTCGCTAATTGTCATCAGTGGGTCAGACTTGGGTTCTGATTGTCGAATTAATCTCGTGTATTGGATCTTCGAGGGTTCTGTCTCTCGACGGTAAGCATGACTTCTCCGGGGTCCATCGTCCCAGGAATCACTCCATCTCCTCAAGGGATTGTGCGACTGTTGAGGCCGGACTCCATAGGCAGCTGAGAATTAAATGTAATTTTACCTTCATTTTGTAAATACGGGACTCTGAACGCGCGCATTACAATGTGTCGTCTGCCACAGATTATTAATCTGTAACATTGTACTGTTACAAACTTACTCCTGAAATTTTATAGAAACACCTTAGAATATTTAAACACGACGTTATGTATATGCTCCATGAGAAATTTCGTACAGGGCAATATATACGCGTCAATGAAAGAAAATTTAGTGTACAGTACATGTGCGCCAATGAAAGATGGACTGTGAGCGGGAATGAGTATAAGTCGCGACCAATGAATCAACAGTGAGGAATGAGTGTGGCAGATTTTAGGCTTCAACTTTCGAGAGTTTCGATTCGATTTGATATAAATGTCCATCTCCCTTTTATATAGAAAGAGGATAAAATTATTGTTTCTTTATTAATGAATTAATATTAGGATAACTTAAAAGAGATCTAAACACTATTATTATAGGATTGTGTCCCAGGTTATTGAGACGATGTTTTAAAATAATGCGTTTATGAAACAATTAGGATCGAGAATGTACGCATTTATACGACGGTTTTTTTCACAATGTAATCAAATTTAACATATGACTTAAGTTGATCATAAAAAAATTGTACAGGCATTTTTTCGAATTCTACTTTTTCAACAATTTTGTGCAAAAAGGTCGTATAAAGACGTTTCCAGGCGATGAAGATAATGATAATCTACACCTTTCAGTGGATTGCGAATCATCTGAGAAGACCTTTGAGTGATTTTTTTTTGCAAAGAAATTGTCGCCAAAGTGTGTCTCAGAAGATTTAAAATTGGCTGAAACGTGGAAACGTATTCCCTGGGCAGGAGTTTATTTACTACCTTTTCGCACAAGACTGAAGTTGAATCGAAAAAAGTATTTGTACGACCTTTTTGGCTAACTTGCGTAATATTTAAATTTCAGATTTCATCTCACATCGGAAAGTAAAATCCCAATTTGAGCAAACACCCGGTGAGTTCAACCCGCAGGCCCTGCAGAGGCTACTGCAAGGTGGAGGATCCACTTGGCGTTTTTTCAAGGCTACTCAGTAACTCGAGGGACACGCCAGAAATGTCACACGTTACATTTTTTTACGTCAATCCCATCGATACTTTGCCAGAAAAATGAAAAAAAGGGAATTTTCGCTAAACGAGTGTCGAATATGTTTTATGATTTTCTCCATCACATTTCTCTTCATAATTACAAAACAAATATACCGTTCTTATAGAAAATTTCTAATTTAACAAAATAATATATCTCCATTTAAAATTTATTATGTAAATGTTTGAGTATTGATGACTGAAGTGGCTGTATCATGAGGGATTTTTGCGCGTTTTCAAGATTTCAGTGATCAGGAAAAAAATTGTGAAATTAGATGTGATTAAAACCCTTCCACTAATTCTATCAGATGGAATCTTTTCAACTGGTTAGTTGAGATAATTTTGAATAATAAAAAACTCACGAGGGTGAAGATACTGCGGATACTCCTCATTATAGGTCCAAGCCCCCAGTGTCGATAGTGAAGCGATAAAAATTCCTGCAACAAAGGTAAAAGAAAATGATAATCATTGAAAGTATTATTACTCATTACCATGATAAATAAAGTGGGTCCCCATCGAAGGCCACACCTGCATGAAAATTCAAATCGGAAATTCCTGATTGCGCAATGAGTTAACACCCAGTGTGATATAACACAGCATGCGTCGAAGATCCGGGCTTTCCATTTTTCTTGGAAGACCCGAATTCACGGTTTCGTCATTTATTTCTGGGACAAACTCGAAGACGATTTCGTGGTATTATTTGTCTTCTCCGATTGGCAATAAATTCCAAACATTAATTTTTTAATGTGGGACACAACTCCACTCCAATCTCATTTTTTTCTGACTTCTGAGTCAGAAATAATGATAATTAATCTAAATATAAAGGCCAAACTTTTTGTCCCTTGAAAACCATATAAAGTCTCAACATAATTCTAATGGCATTTCGCTTTGAAGACTTTGGGAAAAATAATAATAATCAAAAGTAAAAAATACAAATTTTTTAAATATAACGTTTTAAACGTTATACAGCTTACTTGTTTAATCCTGCCCATTGTATTTTAATTCAATTCTGATGTTAAGTCTGATGTTCTTCAATTTCCGAAGTTTCTCTTCTTCATGAAATTTGTAATCTGGTAAATGGACAGCTGAAGGTATTTTAGTGACCGAAGAAATTTATCCTGGCATTTGTTTGTTTTAGTATTTAAAAATTTATTATTTTATCGAAAGTCAGCATTAGTCTTTATTATTGCTCGGCGAATCCCTCGAAACCTGCTCTTTCCCTGTTTAAAAATCTGTTCATATCTAATTTCTCTCGAATATATTCAACTCACGCAACTAACCATTACGGATATCCAAGTACTTTGCCATTTTTTTTTCGTTGAAATTCTTTTACATTGGTATTCAAACATCAAAACTTTCATTTCTACCTATTTGACCACACATTTCCGCATATTATGTTAAACTTCTACAGATTTAAATTTCTTGAAGACTGCATTTCTTTTCATAAATAATTTACAAACAACCATTTTTTTCTCAAAAAAATTGAAATTTTTTCACTGAATTTATCTATGAATAAAAGGAGACCATTGTTAATAAAATAGTGTCTAAATAATCTAATCCGCATGACCAAATATCCATAATTTTTCTAACCGACTCTAAAGGGGATTTCTACAAGAAAATAAATTATACAATTTAATTAATTAATTAATTTCGATTAAAGTTAATTCACTTAGAGATTACGAATCTTCTTCTTGTACTTTCAGTTCTCCGAATCCTTAACCATTTGTATTAAATACCTAAACAAAAAATGAGTTTTAAAGATCCATGATTTCTTCAAATTTTTCTAAAATAGTTTTATTGTCAAACTCGAAAAATTACTCGACGTCCTTATTACCCCGCAATAATCATCGATTTTCCTCGTTTTGCATTCGTCAAACTAATTCTACCCAGAAAAGCAGTGTATTGAGAAGAAAAAATATTTGCCGAACATATTAATGAACGTGAGAGAAGTATTCCGTCATTAAATACCGCATTCTCCCCGCCGAATCATTTCCCCAAAATCCAGGTTAAATTTCAATTACTACAATTATGTCACTCTCGAAAATCATTATGTTAATTAGTCAATTCACCCTCTAAATGATTATCCACATTAAAAATATAATAGAAAGTTTGCCAAGAAAATGAAATTTAGAACAAATGAATAATCATTTAAGTTGTCCACCGACGAAGACGTGCAAAATATAATCATCCTCTATTGCTATCATTAAAGCATACTAAAAATTACTCGGAAAAGATTCATTCGGAGGAATCTTAGGATGCAATTTTTAAAGTATAAACTCTTTGAATAAAAGGAATATTTGGCAAAAATAAAGTAGTTTCAGTGTCTGAAAGATGAGTGCGTGTAACAGAGTTAGGAAACAGGATTTTTCAATTCACGGTGCGAGACCTACGCGACTCCATCGACGGTGAAAGTTACCGCAGCTGTGAAAGTGTGCCTTTCTTCCCATATACCACCAACTCTGATTCACTAGTTGAATGGTCCGTATCCATCACGACGAAGCTGTCTACTCCCGGAATAAAGGCTAATGCCATCAAAAAGAGCTCCATCGAAGCCTTGGCCTTAAGACCAATTTCAAGGTGCCAGTAATTACTAACCACTTGAAAAAAGACCATTTACATCTCACGGCTTCACTCACCGGGACAAACAATTATTTTAATGCAATTTTAAGTGTCGACTTTGAGCGGCTTCTAAGCGAGCTGAATACGCAAATATCAGCATCCGCAATTGTCATCTGGTTCTCAAGATAAACATAACAGTTTGAAAATAAAATTATGCGGATGTAAGTAAGAGTTTTCTGATGACTAAAAAGAACAGACAAATGCTTAGTCTATTTTAGAGTCATTGAAGTCTTTATTATTCCTTTTTTTTCTTCTCAATATTCTTTTTCTGGATGAAAGTTTTTCTCCAATAAAAAAAGCCATTTGGTCGTACTTTTAAAATAGCTCTACTTCATTAAAAAATCTACCTCCACCATGCGTTTGGTATATTTTTTTTGCGCTTTTGAATCGATTATTTACTGTATTTTTTAAATTGAATAAAATTTTTTTTTCTACTTCTATCAATACGTGAATGAGGCAAATCGTCCTGATAACAACAATTGATTATTTTTTTCTAATTTTTTTCCATTTTCTACTGAAGCAAGAAATCTATCTCCATTCTGCGTTTTTCAAATTGTCTTATTTTCGGAGTAATTTATGGTATTTTAGCTCAATATCGAAGTGATTATGCAATTGATTATTTATTCCATTTCTCTGCCTGAAAAAAAATGATCTCTGGCCACAAGAATTCCCGAACGGCCTAGGCGATACCCGACTTATGATCCCCTGCCTGCATTCTTAAAATTTTAAAATTAAAAAATGAATTTTTATATATATTTTCTTAATTTCTTAAAATATTCACCCCTTTGAATTCATTTATTTTGTATTTTTATTGAGTTTAATTTATTATAGATGCATTTGGTGACTTTAAGTTTCAATAGATTTCTTTAAAAAAAATTGTCTGCATTCCAGCGCTTAAACATTTTCGCTCAGTAAAAAGTGAAAGTATTTTGAAAAATTGTGATAGCAATTAAAATAGGCAACATGAATGAAATTCCCCAAGTTATGACCTGAATAGCTCTCTAGTGTCAGGCATAAATACCGCGCGTAGGTGTAGGCGTTCCACTCAATTAAAGGAAGAGATACTGATTTTGAATCAAGTTGATTCGCCTTTACGGCGCGTGTGAACGCCAACAAAGGAAGCTATTCAACACAACAATGTGAAATGAGAGAGAAAAAATATAATATCCAAAGAAATGAGAAGCATTCGATGGCCGGAACGAAAACTCCGGATTTCTTCTTTCACGTCTTGATGGTCGTATACTCTGTTACTGAACCGAATAACCCAGATAGCATCATTATAACTTCTACGAATTTCGCCCAACATTTTTTTTCCAATCTCAATCATAATAACCACTTGATGATAATGATAATCACTGGGGAGTTGTGGACGGCATTAATTCCCGCAGATCGAGATCACCTTGGCTATCTCCGCATCGAGATCTATTATCGTTCATCATCTCCCAAAACCAGAGAACAAAGATTTCGACGAAGAAAGTGCATTTTAAAATTTTCCTGCACCTATGAGGATACTTTCCAAGTAATATGCAATTGTTTTGTGTTTTATCGTGTCTTCTGCATTCTAGAACTGACTTGTCAACGAAAATCGTCGAATTAAGAGGGGAAATTCTCTCCCCTGAGAAAATCAAATATTACTGTCAATTAAATTTACAGCAGAGACAGCAGCTTTGAGACATTAAATTTTAAACCCAAAAAATGATCTCCTTGATTTCAACAAAAATTTTCATGGGTATATTAAACTATTTCTTATAGTCAGGTATTTTTAGAAATGTTAAAAATTACTTGGCAGAAATAATTTCTGTAGTGTTTAATGTGGTACATATTTTTGAGAAACTAATTTATTATTTATTAATTTATCAAGAATTTATTGCCGATCCCTTCATTTTTCATATTTTTTGTAAATTTATGGGAAACCCTGGATCAGATTGACGTGGACAAATATATGGTTCTTAGCATTTATAATTATTCTCTGACTCGCAAATTTTGATAGTCGTGCATTAATTTTCCTAATTACTGGGTAAAAGTAAAGGCTTATGAGATTTTGCAAAATTTTGCTGAGAACGTAGAGAAATTCTTCGGTGGCGGTGAAACTTTCAAAACATAAAAACGGTATATTTTTTAACGTCAATTTTAGCAAGCATTTGTCCAAAATTTTTTAATAAAAAATGAGAAGATATGGGCAATAACTGATTAATTGAAAAGATGAAACTTGTTCGCTGTTGATTTATTGGCTGTTTCCTCGAACTAATCGAGACTTGCGTAAATTTATAAAGAAGAAAATGACTGCGCTGTGACAAGGCTCGATTCGCGATTCCCACGTGCTTCGAGTGTAAGCCTTGATGACAGAGTACTTACCCAGCACCCATGAAGACATCCTCAGTGTAAATATCATTATTTATCCACTAGCATTACAATTTCAGGAAGAATATCACCACTTAAATGTTTCACACGAGGAAAAAGAAATAACTGAAGAACTCAACGAAAAATTCACTATTCTCGTGGATCTAACAAGGGTAATTATTCCCTCTGGGAGGAATGTCTCCGGATCACCTGGAATTTTATAAAATAGTCGTGAAGAAAGGTGTGAGGCGTAGTGACGAAGTCGTGGAGGGTTTTAGCTTTTTAAAATTTTGGGACCTCTTGTTTTGGTGTTGAGCCGGCAAAAATCGAATAGGGAGTGGGTGAAATCGTTGGTAGTTGCAGGGACAGTCCTGACTACAACAACACGACTGTCCGTGAAAAGACCTCGACATACTTACCACCCAACGAAGAACTTTACTCTCTCTCCTTTCCTCTTGGTTCCTTTTCTTCAGAAGGCGCCATCCCTCACGCCCCGTCTCCACAGCCAAAGGAAAGTGGTTTCTTTCCCCACCTGTTACTTTTCAAAAACATGATAAACACTTCACTGGCTGATGATTCGTTACGGCAATGCCACCATTTTTTCCATAGATTCATTACCTCTTGCATTATTATTTCTCGCTTCCTTCCGCCCGGCAAACCCATTGACAATTTTTCAGTCACTCATGTTACTGATAACATTATAATGCTTCTAATTCTTCTTCAATAAGGGGTCACAGTTGATTCGTCATAGTTGATAAGAACCATCATGTACAAATATTTCTGGTTAAGTTACTGGATAGATTATCATTCGATTATTAAAAATTTCATTATTTGGTTTTTGTTTTTCTTTCAATCGACAGCATCTCAAAAGTGACGTATAAAAAATGAGAAGAAAATCTGACATTTGAGAGAACGTTTTTGATTCATACTGGAAATTAAGGTCAATAGGGAAGAAATTGTGAAGGGACAATTGACAGATCCGTTAAAAATCTGACAGCCGTTTACTACCATAAATTATTCATTTTAAATTTCTCCATTTTAGATTTTCTTCAATAGTATTGAAAAAAATCGGGCAAAGTGTGGAATTTATCTTCACTTTTCAAAAATATGTACTCATAATTTTTGCGAATTGCCGCATTATATAAATTTTTTAGAATAATAATCAGTTCATCAATTAATTTCAGTCTTTAATGAATTCAGACTGAATTTCATTTATTAATTCAATAGCGAGAAGGTAAAGTGTAACAGGTCGACTAATTTTCGAGAATTATTGATTCTCTGAATGAAATAAAGATAACAAATGTTTTCTTAATACCGTTTTGATAGAGTGAAATCAAAGCTAATAAAAAGCTAATAAAAAATTAAACCCATTTTCCAATTCCAATTTGTACGTTATTTAAAAACTTTACATCGGAGGTGAGCAACCTCAGGTAGGGCTCGGAGTTGTAGCCATAAAATTATTAAGGTTCCCATGATAAGGTATCTAAAGTGATTACACGGGTTGGCGTATATTTGTATGGTGGGAGTAACATCGGAAGATGACGCATGCGCGTGATTGAAATATGAGGGTAAAATTGTTTGAATTCTTATGCACGTATTTGGACATTTTCTTTTTGATTAAAAAAAAAATTGAATTAAAAGATGATGGTTTAAATTCAACATTCATCGGTGGAAATGAAAGTGAGATGCTCGTGAACTTGTAACTTTGACATCACCAGACATTGCCATTCATGAAATCCTCTTCGAAAATAATAAAAACAAATGATAAATAATAGAACAAGCACATGAATTTTGCTCTTAAATGTCAATTTATTTCGATAATTAGTCTAGCAAGTAGAGATTAAATGTTACAGATATAAACATTGTTCTCTTACTACGTTCAATATCATATTAGTTCATTCAAATGTCCACATCGTAATCGGTAGTGACGAAATCCTTATACACCCAGATTTAGCTGTATGATTAATAAAAATCATTGAAAAATGAAAAATTTAAAAGTGGTTGTTGAGGGGGGTGAGTGAATCGCTAGCACGAACAAAAAATTACAAACATGTTCCATTCCCTCCCCTGAATAGTCATATTATGCATAATTAATAAATTTCTTCTGATACGTAAAACCCAACCTAAAAGCGACAGAAGTGATTCTTCTCTCAGAAATCTCTAAATTCATTGAAATTCTAGTTCAATAGCGCACGATTCACAACTTCTATAAACAAATATACATAGATTGCTCGGGGAAAAAAAAAGGAGAAAAAACTGATGAGAAAATAAACACCAGACTGTACACAATACGTATTACGGGTGCAGAATACGTATTAATCAAAAAACTCAACTAGTTGATTTATGTTTTACGATTAATACTTTCTCATACTGGGAATGGAATACTTGTACGGGTCGAAGCGTTCGTTAGAAGGAGTTGTGCCAGGTGCAGTGATGCCCATGGATTGAATGGGTCCACCTTGATAGCCCATAGGTGGTCCAGGATGTCTCAGAGTGTTTCCAGAGCTGCCTGATACCCATCTATTGACACCGTCTGATGAACGATTGCTCCAACTCGATTGATCATTTCTCACGTCACTCCGTTGGCTGCCACTGCTGGTTACTGCATTGAATGATTTCGACGATGGGCCACTACCGTGCCATCCACTTGCAGTTCTACTACTCTCGCTGTAACGACTGTCACCTACAAAATTTTTATTTTCTCTTTCAGTACAACAATACTTCAATAGGTTAATTATGTTATCAACAAGTTGGGTACCATGGCTTTACTTTTGCAGATTTGTTTCGGGTGATAAGACTAATATACTCGAATGACATCTGTAGTTAAGGTATTATCACAGCCTCCAAATGAGATTACGTTAACAAAGTGTAGAAAGCCCTTCTTCGAAGTGCAAGGAATCTAATCAGTCAGTATATGTCATGTTATTTCATAATATTTTAATTATATTATTAGGTGTAACCTAGGTTCATGTTCATAAAAAAAATAGTGAGGCATGCAGAGGCCCAGAAAAGGTCAGTTATGGAATTTTTCATGACAATAACTTTTTGTCAATTATCGTCATGCCAAGACGGAAGACAGTTGATAAAAAGATCTCTAATGGCTTAATGACTATTTATTGCAGTGGTATGTACTGATTTTTCAACTTTAGTTTCAATTTAGTCTTGTTAGCCTAAAAAATATTAAAATGAGGGATTACATTTTTCCTGCGGAATCCACTCCATTGTTATAAAAAAATTATTTTAAAAAAGTGGAAAAATTGTTGAAGAGGGGTAAATCGAGATATTGATTTCTATGGATCTGGGACATTTATAGAAAAATAATTAAAACTACGCAGAGTACCGCTAAGAACATTTTTAATTATGTGTCTGTGAACTTGTGAAAGGATCTTCCCTTGAAATCAATATCTCGATTCATCCCCATCACCAATTTTTCCTCTTTTTTTTTCATTTCTCTTTTTTTTTAACCAGTGAAGTGGCTTTAAAATAATTAAAGTCAAACGGACGATCATGTTTGATAGATAGTCCATGCCAGCCAAACATTTTCATCGCGGTAGAATCAATTTCAGTCATTTTCTATTATTATTTATTCTATTACCAACACTGAATTTCTCGTGAAATTCAATAATATGCATAAAATAAAGTTTTTAGGGATGAGTTCAAATCGAGGCTTGGATAATACTTCAAGTAGAAAAAGAAGATCAATCGACTTGGTTCTTCGGTAACTTCTCAGAAATAGCGACGCGATTACGAGAGCTAGTGAAATATTTCTTATGATTTTTTTGTCTGTCAATATTTTATACGAAAAATGTTGAAACGAAAAATGATTTTGGAGATATTTCCGAAAAACTCAACCAAGAATGAAGTAAAATTATCCTCTTTCACCATTTCATTGCAGAAATAAGAGAATGAACGGAAAAATATACTCGACGACGTCAGCATTCACCCTACAAATTTTAAGAGTGTAAAGAAAAAAAGGACCCATTTCAACGACTATTTTCTTTAGATTTGGTTTTTGTTCTTGTCTCTAGATATCCTACAGTCTCCAGATTCCATGATAATTATTTTATTTTGCGAAGATACTAATTACAGCCGCTTAACTCCATGAAAAATTCCTATTTTGGGATCAAACGAAAGGTTGTAACCTACTAAATAGAACTACTTAGGTCTCACTTAAATGTTGTGTATAGGAAAATAATTATTAGTATTTTGTTCAGTGATCAGAGAAGATGTGGGGAGAAAACGTGGCATTTTATATCCGCATGACATGTAGTCATTATGAACCTTCGAGACCCAATTAACTAAATATGGTAAGTTACAATCATTTATATTGATCCTCAAAAAGGATTTTCACGCAATTTAACGGGCGTAATTAGAAACCCCGAATCGAATAATTGCCATAGAATCTGCGAATTCTTAATCTAGAGAATCTAGTCATGAAAGTAAAAAAGGAAAAATCAAATGGAATGAAAAGCACGCCCCTTAATGCCATGCAAATTAATTGAATCGGGAAGCCACTCCTCGCGTACTCACCACGAAATTTGTTTACATAATCTTTAACATTGTTGAATTTCCAATATAGAATTCAATTAATCATAGCATTAAAAGTGTTATTTCCCTGACTTCTTGTATCCTTAAATTTGTAAAGTTGCAAGACGCTGATGTAGTCTTATATTTTGAGAAATATATCTTAAAAATATATGTGAATGGCCTAACATGGTATTTTATATAATAGAGAAAACATGATTTTAAACATACATTGGTCCATATTATATATTTTTTAAATATATTTTTTGATGGGGTTCTGAAGATATTTCTGGCAGAATAAGGATGCAGGTGTTTTCTTCTTTGCAAATTGAAAATGTTTTTTTTTATTAAAAAAAAGTAAATCTTTCCAAATGACAATTTGTGAGAGTTACACTGTTGAAAAATGTTGGCTGAATTTCCCAAAAAAAGCCCTTTATTTCGACTTCAGTGGAAAAACTCCATCTAATTTCAAATTTCTCTAAAAATTTAAGTACAGTCTCGGTTTTTAGTGGCAGGAAGACAGAAATTTCAGAACTTACATGAATTTTCAAGTGAGAATGAATATTCACTGCCAAATTCCTAGAATTCCAGGATTTTTTAAGGAATTCCATGAAAATTCAGGGGAATCTGGAATTCAATGAAAGATTTTACTGAATTTTCTTGATTTTTCATTTATTTTCACAGAATACTTTCGCTTGTTAGACTTTTCCAAGGCTCTTACCGAAAATTTCAGTGGAAAATTTTTTACAGTGTAAAAATGATCAATTGTTAATAAATAATGGTGAGTATCACTATAGGGGAAAAGGTCATATCCTCATAGTCGCTCGTTCTGCCTTCATACAATCATTTCGTAGTTCTCATCATTTGAAAAAAACTATATCTTCATAAATTTCACTGTAAATGTTCTGCTCTAAAAGGGCAACATTAAAACTTAATAGATATCATCAATCCCATCGCCAATTTTTAGTTGCATTGTACCTATTTCTTTCATTAACAATATTCCAATATTAAATCTTAAATGCGACTCAAGCCAATTTTACTGTCAACTAATGATTATTGTAGGTATTACCTACATTGCTAGATATCAACATTTAAAAAATATTAGTTACTTCTCATTACATAAAAATTCACTCTATCGTATCACCAATATTTCTTCTACGTTTTCATTGATTACTTTAATGAATTCAAAGTAACTTCTCGTAATATACGTAATTTTGTTCCTTCGCAACACAATCTTCATAAATAAGAATAATTGATACGATGACATCTTCCTGACAACTTGATAGAACTGTAGAGATAATTGAAATACAGAATACCAGAGATAAACGACCCAGGGATAAGGACCAGCTTAAGACATTTCATCTGCATTGTTTTGAAATTGATGCTGTTACATTAATCTTAAATGAAATATCTTGGTAAAGGAATAAATATTCGGAACTAACGTTTATATTTAGATTTAACGTTTGACCAATTGAGACGAATTACTGATAATCGATTGAGATAACTTACGTCCTTGTGTATTGGAATTCGGTGGTTTGGAGCTGTCGCTGTAACGGCTCGAGTCTCTAGAGCTTCTGTGATTATCTGTGTCGTTACGTCGTACTTCACGCTCACTGCGTCCATAAGATGTGCTGCTGGGTCTTTCGTATCGACTGAACAAGACAAATACCAGAAAATTGGTGATTTAATTTGTATTGTAATGGGGCAATGAATTAGAGACTCATCGAGATAGAAAATCGTTACGTATCACGTATCTCTCATCTCCTCGTGGACTTTTATGGAAATAAATGGTGGTTTATTTACCTCTCTTTCACCTGACGTGGATCAATTGTTGACGACCCAGTTGGTAGAGTCTCACGTCGTACGATGACCTCTCTTCCTCGAGACACATCGGTGAATGTTTCCGGCCGACTGCTACGGGATGAAAACTCACTTCCACGCTTGAAGTCCTTTTTCAAAGATAAATCCTGACCTGACCTGAAAGAAATAGCATCACAAAATTCAATGGTTAAGGATCGTTAAACAAACTCACAAGTAATCACAAAAAAACTACATTTGTTTAACTAACAAATCAAACTTCTCTATATATATGGATAAAAATTTTATTCCGCCAGTCCGTGTTTATTATTTAGAAATCAAGCGGACAAAAAACACCAGATTTTTGCAATATTCTCTTGTCCCCCTCAGTCGTCAAATTTTTAAAAATTACTTTCGATTTTTATTTAGATTTTAGAGGTTCTAGTAAGTAAATTATCAATTTGATCACAAATCTCATAAGAACCCGAACATGAGGAAACATTAGTTTATGTATTTCTGCTCAGATGACGGCAGTTTCATCTGTTCGGTTATTAACTAAGAAAACCACAAAAAGGTTTTTTGAATATGAGAAAATCCGATATGCTTTTAAATAAAACGTGAACTGTATTTAATTTTCAATGAAATAAAGTTTTTTTTCCCTTGAGGAATGAGTGTATACTTGTACCCAACACAAGAGAACTTTTATGTAGAAAAAAAATTTGGACCGATTCCTTCAATGTGATTATTTGTACATGGTTTCATATATTTAAGATTCAATTCAATTAAGAGGTCTCACAAAAAAATTAAAATGAGGCACAAAGAGAGTAGAGAATTCTCAACCAAAAAACAATGGAAAAGAAATGGAAAAGCATCTGGAAAATGGCTGAAAGAATTCGTCAATTTTATGAGAACCGGATGAAATGAATCGAAGTCATCTAAAGAGGATTAATAATTATAATAAGTGTTATCGCTATCATTCGAATGGACAGACGCTAGAGACCAAGTTAGATGGTGTACCCGCATCTGTCAACTGTCTCTTATCTTTGGACATTTATTGAAAATATTCATCTTGTTCTTCTAGAAATGATAAATTTTTATAAGAATACATACATTTAAGTATATGTGGATACGAAATTTTTTGTGGTCTAAAAAAATGTAAATCAGCAATTGTAAGAGACATTTTTTAAACTCAATTTAGATAATGTATATTTGCTGTTTTTACACATAACAAATCACACAATTTGAAGTTTAAAAGCATCTAAAAATTGAGGGCACTGTTCTTGAGTTTTCTCTCATCAACTATTATTCATTGTATTCACGGAATATACAAGAAACTAACAGTACATTTCAATAGCCTTTAGCAGCATTGAAATTTCCCCAGGCCGTTCTCATCCCGAAATAATCAAACAATTGAATTTCGAAGATGTGCACTTGCAGTAAAAGAACCGAATTTGAGTGGACCAATGTTTAGAAACCAATTCATCCGGCGTTCACACCGAGCGCTTAATTACCTAGAGGATTCATATCTGCCAGAAGGTGATCCATCGATCCTCCTATCAGACACGCGCTCAAGAATGTCATTCCTCCTCTCGGAGACCCTCTCAGGAGAATGTCTCCTGCTGTGATCAGTGGTGAGCCTCTTCCTCTCAGGCTCTGCATACATCTCCCTGATGTCCCTCCTGTCACTAGAGGACCTCTTGATAGCAGGTGGAGGTGGTACTCTCCGGCTCTCCTCGAGCCTCATTTGCTGTCTCTTGAGCTCCAGCCTTTCCCTCTCGAGTTTCTCTCTCTCCAGCTTTTGCCTCTCCCTCTCGAGCCTCAACAGCTCTGCCTTCTCCTGCTCAATTCTCTCTCTCTCTCGCCGGAGTTTCTCCCTCTCCCTCTCAAGACGAGCTGCTTCCTCCCTTTGCCGACGTTCGATCTCCCTCTGTCGTTCCATATCCTCTCGACGCCGTCGTTCTTCCTCACGAAGCAAACGTTCACGATCCCTTAGTCGTTGTCTCTCCCTCTCCTCCCTGATCTTGGCAAATGTCAGTACATCATCCCTCCGCCTTCTCTCGCGACTGCGAGATCGAGTGTGCGAACGATGAGCATCAGCCGGGCGAGAGCGTTTGTCATCGCGTTTACGTTCACCCTCCGGTTTCTTGCTCGTCGACTTGGTTGATCTAGCATCAGCATCCTTACCCTCCTCCTTTCCATCCTTCTTCTCACTGCTCTCTGATTTTTTATCATCAGAGTGGGACTTCTCCTCGGATTTCTTCGGCGTATCCCCGGGCTTATCCTCATCCTCTTTTTTATCGCTCTTCTCCTTTTTGTCATTGGAGTCGTGGTGATCCGATGATTTGGTCTTGTCCTTGTCGTCCTTCTTCTCTGGCTTTCCATTGGTTGATTCTCGTTTACGCATGTGACTCTGTTGGGAATCACCTTTGGCCTTCTCCACGGATATTACACGACCGTGCAACTCCGTTCGATGCAGATGTTGAATGCACTTGGCTGCATCCTCACTTGTTGACATCGTAACGTAACCGTAACACCTAGCACCTGGTGTTCTAGCGTTTGTCACCACTTTGGCACCGATTACTTTTCCGTACTTCGAGAATATCTGCTTCAAGTCGGTGGCACGAGTCGTTGAGGATAAACCGGATACCCACAAGTTACGGCTACCTGCGTTTGCAGGGCTGCTTGTTTTCTTGTCTGAATCCAGGGAGAAATAACAAATTCAAGACCATATTCAATATTTTGATCCATGCTTTTTTTGTGTGGATGGGAGTGATTGTGAGAGAAAATACAAAGATAGTTTTTTTACGGTTTACCCGTTAGAGGCGCAATCAAAACAATCAACCAGAAAGGAGGTAAAACGGCTTCAACATATTCTCTAGTGATTTTGTTCTTTAAATTTTACATATTGTCAATTTTGCTGAACATGTGTGGAATTTTATCAAATAAATAGACTATTTACATATATTCAGTTTTTCCCACTAAGAATAAAAGAATAATTTTTACAGTCATAATACATTTTACATATTCAGCATTTTACAGATAAAAAAGAGGTTTTTGACTGTTTAATCTATTCTAATTATTCATTTAGAAGCCTTTTTTTAGTGGGAAGACCATAGATTTTGAGCATTGTGTTAAGACAATTCAATTTATCAATTGAGTTATTAAATATCTGAGAATTTATAGCACATCGATACCAAATATTAAAAACTACTTGGAAACTTTACAATCAATTCAAAAAATTTCAAAACCCACATATTGAATCATTTTCTGTAGTCGTGAATGTGACTTGCTAAAGAATTTTAGTAAGGCTAAATATATAATATTTGAACGTATATATATATATATACTAAAATGTAAAAGATACATGAATATCTTTAAACCATTTTACCTTGACAAATTCGTACTCTTCTTGCCAAATAAATAAATAAATAAATAAATATTGAGGACAATATTTGATTGAAAAATGAAGGGTTATAATCTCGTCAATAAACAATTGAACTCACCCTTATCATCTCTCTTCTGTCCCTTGTTACTAGAGTCACTGCTGTAAAAAATACAATATCAAAATCAAATAAAATCACACGCCCCTCACCAATTCAATAAATTCAATAGAATATTATAATCTATGAGTAACAATACCGCTTCCTCCCACAACATCACCAAACCATAAATCATGGATTCTAGAAAGCTCAGTAACAATCTCTGGAGCTACACATCGAGTCATCAAATTTGGCTAGCAACTCTTGCCCTCCTCATCCCAGAAACTGCAGCACGTCCCATTAATCCACCGTAGAAAAATCTTCATATCTTCACTCCTCTTCCTCTTGAAATGTTGAAACCGCCAATCGATGATCTCCAAAAATCCAATGTCCTCCAAAGCCATAGCTGTTCCATCCACTTGTAATTTCCCCAAGAAATTCACAAAGTTTGCTAGCCAATTTCCCCTACATCCTCGGCATAATCTCCAGAGTTGTTAATGATGCCCTTCCACCCCCCAAAACATTTCAATCAATCCTCAAAATATCCGAAGATACCAAAAGACAAAACAACCGAAAAAGTATTCAAAAATAAAAAGTGAAAATCTTGCGTGTGATCTGTCGAATAAATTCGTGTGGCAAAGTACGGGTTTAAGCGTCGGTTTGTAGAACTGTCACACATCCAGGTGATGGCGTAATCCAGCAAGCTCAATGGCTTTTTTAAATACATCATTATATATTTCCCTAAACATATTTAGCCTCGATGGATAAACGTGACGCACTGTATATTTGTTTTTTTTTTTTAGCAATGTGAGACCAACCTCTTGCCTCCATCGTCCTTGCTCTTGTTCCCGGTTGAGTTGGATGTGCTGTCCTTGTTGCCACCTCCAGTGTCACCTCTGCTACCTTTGGAATCACCCTTCTTGCTGTTATCTTCAATTCTCTTCTTACCCCCACCATCTGCAGGAACAATCAAGCCAAGTAGTGTACAGTGTCGTCAACTCCCCAACTGTTTAGGTTTTTTTAATAAATAGTTTTTTTTTTAGGAATTGTTTGGTCAGGTTTGTGGTTCCATGATGATTCGATCGGGTTGAGTAGTTGTTGGTGAGTGATCTTGGTGCCTGAAATAAAATTTTTCTCTCCCCCAACACATCGCTGACTGCTAAATTGTGGATTAGAGCTGGTTCAACTCGCTGTCTTGACATACGTTAGGATTATTTTATTTCGCTCGTAGAATTAAACTGAGATAACGCATGGGAATTGTTTTCATTTAGTTTCTTTTTTTTCGTTCTTTTTTTGGTTTTTGATTTCAAAAAATTGAAATTGTAAGAGGAAAGTCAAACTGGGGGATATAATTATTCGACAGATTTTTTAATAGGTATTTCTCGTTGCAGTTGTGATGCTAATGATGAATGGAATATTCTCTTCAGGTAAGCGATCATTTTTTTTTCTAATCAATCCAACGATGCTTTAGCACTTTGATTAGCTATACTATTTAACGGAAGGATTGGAATGAATTTGGATAGATCAGCCCATCTTCGAATCGGGAACTGCAGTGGAGCTTCTCTCTCGCTGACGCCATAGGACACCCTCGGAAAAACACTTTCCAGAATTGCAGATCAGCTCTCGGCCCAATCCGGATTCGCGTACTTGGGATTTTTGGTACAACTTCACGAGCTTTTTTTAAATCGGATTATTGGAGATACGCTACGGTAAAATGGTTGATTTATCGATTTGTTTGGATTGAGTTGCGGGACATCCGCTGGAGAGTCTTCTCAACTCGTACGCGGGGTGATTACGGTCTGGGCTGGAGATTGCTCGATACTCCTCGGTCTTGAGTCCAATGATCTCGATTATTTTTTTTACCGAGGTTCTACTTACGTGCGAGATTCCATCGATGATTTTTCTTGTTATTTGCTATTTGGGATTCGCTTTTTGCTCGTGAACTTGAAAGGGAATTCATTTAATTCTAAGAAGGCTCTGGAAGTGAGGGTGCGACTTACCTTTCTGCTTGATGTGAGTCTCCGCCTGGAAATTCAGAGCAGAGATTACGATTACATCACGCAAATTGGCGGAACCATTTTTTTGTACACTGAGAGAATTTTTTGAATATGGGAGTTTTTACATGCTCAAGAAAGTTCAATACCTCTTCCAGATAATTACAGGAGATATTGCCATGAACTTCATTGATGGTAAAAACATGAATCGTTATAATCTCGGTAGAGAAACGTGAACAAATTTTGAAATGGAAATGTCAGTGTCATAAAATTTTATGAAATTAAAAATACATTTCTTTCCACAGTTCCAAATTTTTTAAACTTTCTTAGTTTTAGATTATTTGGAATTAATCTTAGTCTCTTACGAAGAATCGATTAATTATTATTATTGTTTTAAGAAGGAAAAAATACTTATAAATTATATATAAAATAAATCATTGGTTTTTTAAAAAAGTAACTTTTTCATCTACAATAAAAGTCAACGAATTGGGATGATATATGCTTGAAGCCTTGGTACTTAGTAAATAGTGACTGTATAATTCTATGAAGTACTGGACGAAAAAGAGGGAATAATTGAATAATTCAATAGCGAAGCAATGAAACGGTCCAAGTCGATTTTCGACTTGAAAATGAGTCTATCACTGAAATCGACTCTCAGGATATAACGTACCTCTCACACAAATGGTTCAAGCCACAAAACCTAATAACTTTTTTGTTAAGTTGCAACTATAATTCCAAATGAGCTAGGTCGACATAAACGAAAAAGTAATAAAGTTTCATAGTGGCGGGACTAGTGACATTCTTATGCGTTTCTTCTTTTAAGCACTGCAATGTTTTCTCGCCGTGCAATACGAGTTAAATCGCCGAATTTAGAAAAATAAATAGCTGCAGCAGGTGAAACTATTAGTATGAACAAATCACTCAAAATTTAATGGAATTCACTTGATTCACTTGATTTGCACAAATTAATAACAGAAAAACGACAATTCGTTGTCCGGATCTCTTCTTAAATTTACTTTTTTAGACTTAAACCCTTTTACCGCTTCGCTACTGAATTAATAAAAGTTATATTTTCATACATAAAACCAAACGTGAACAAGACATGTTAAGAAAAAAAAAATTCTCTCAGAAGGATTTTTAGTGTAACTGAAAATTGACGTACCTCCTCGGCGAGGAGGTTCTCTTCATCCTCCCCGATGGTCAGATTGATGGAATCCTCGTTGTCGATGCCATTCGTCTCGATGGTATTGGCCACAGTATTGGTGTCAATTACTGGAGCAGGAGGAGGAGCAATTGAGGTGTTTTCAGAGCTTGGTTTCTTTTCCTCGATCTTCTCAGGCTCCATAGCACTCTCTTTCACCTCTACATCCACCTCCATCGGCTCTTCCTTCACAACTACTTCCTCTTTCTTATCCTTATCCTTATCGTTATCCTTCTCTTTCTCCTTTGGTTCTTCTTGTGACTCTTCATTCGCTTCTTCTTTCTTCTCTTCTTCTGGTGGGTCTAGTTCAATTATCTCCGGAGATTCCTGCAGAGAAAAAAAACTTTAGTTTTGTCAGTGCTCAACAAAATAATGCTTTCAACAAAATATTTTTAAAAAACAAAAAAAAAGATGCGATTTTACTCAGTCAATCTCGACAGTAATCCTTATCCGTTAGGAAATAGACTTACGCATTTGAGAGTTGGTTTAGCTTCTACTTCGGCGATGGGAGATTTTGGTTGCTCATTGTTCTTTATTTCCTCATTATCTTTATTGTTATCGGTGTTGTCCTCCTTGTGATTACTATCCTGGATCTCGTGCGGTTCTTCAGCAGGAATTAACCCAGAAACTGAAGAAAATATGAATTGCATTCGAGATCAAGAGGAAATCAACCCAATCTTGATTAATTATCTAGCCGGCTTCGAATCGCGAAGGGGAAGGTGCGATAATATGAACACTTGACATATCTTTCAGGCATGTATAAGTCAAGTTTAATTGTTCAATTGGGCTCATCATTTAAGCTTATTGTGAAAAAATTTCACTCTTTAATGAGAAAAATTATTTTATTTGATCAACAATCGAATCAAGTTTCATTATTTTCGAAAAATCTGTGTCTATTTTTAAGAATTACCTGTTGTAATAAGGAAAAAAAATGAAAAATTCTTTTGTGGTCGTAAGTAAAGATTAACCAGCGGTGTTTTGTTGCAAAAACTACGGTAAATTCGTAACCGAATAATTTTCAAATATGTTTAAAAATGTTCACAACTAAATAAACTGTCCAATTAAACTCATGCTTATGCTCTGAATTTTATTATAAAACTCAACAAGTTTCCTCCTCAAGGAAAAACAACTATTTCGCTTGAGAAGCAATTACATGAAGTTTTATTCCAATAAACATTAAATGTACATATTCTATAATTTCCCCTATGATTGAAAGTCTCCGATTTTTCATAACATTATCGTTTGCAGTGAAAGAAAAAAAAGTCAAATCTCTTTCGATAAATATCGCAGTGAGCTCGAAGATTAAAACACGATTTCAATTCTTCAGTCTAGAATACTCGGAATTGCCGTGTTTTTCTTCGACAAAATGGATACACTAGATGTATTTTCCTGTATGAGACGTACAGCATGAATCAGACAATTGAACTATCAGAGAGAAGGAAAGTATTCCTTAAAAGAAAAAGAAAAGAACAGTTTATAATCACTCAATTGAGATTGAAACATTAGAAAAAAAGGTCGAAACTGCTGGTTCAACCCTTTACTGAAAAATTAAAATACCAAAGTCCTTGAGCTCCAAATTAAGATCCACCACTGAATTAACAAGAGAAAGCGGTTCTCATCTCGGCCAAAAATAATATCGCCAATATCTCAAGCTGCCAATTATTCCCGGGAACAACAAAAGAATGTGAAAAAATACATACCACTGTTTTTCCTTGGGCTTATCTTGTTTGTCCCAACGCAGGGGACGATGAGGTACTCCTCCGGGTCCTCTCCCTCCTCAGAAATAGCCTGAAACCAGGAAAAAACAAGTCAGTCCTCTGGCGATAAAAAAATATAAGAGTGCGTTGTTGATTGGTGCAATGCCTCATTATCCATGAAATTATTCAACTAATCAACATTTGTGTCAACGTGCAAGTGATCAATAGAGTAAAAATGGCGCCGGTCGAGCACGCGACGCCCGGGGACTTTGCAAGCCCATTGGCATCCATCATTAATCCTCTAATTAGCTCCCAAAAACTCCATAACTCTGATAAACTAACTGATTTTACCTTGGATAATCGCTCGAGAAGTGCTGCTTTATTTCCAGTTTTATCGAGTCCCCGTCTTTCCAGCTCCGTTTTCAGATCTATTACCCTCAGCTCGGTCAACTTTTTACCCTCTGCATCGGCCATTATCATCAAACACTGCTCACTTGTCTGAGCGGACGATCACACAGAATTTCAGTTGTTACTACTGTTTTTCGCTGCGATAACGTCTGACCAAGTAATTTATTAATTCGATATTTGACGAGACACTTCGGCACATCGAAAACGTATTTGTACAGGGCTAATCTCAACTTTTCCGGAAGTTATCGCGATAAAGAGAAAGTGAATGCCGTGTTGAGTCGACGTGCATCAAACGCCTAATGAATCCGTGCGCAATGCGCAATCTCCTTTTCATCCCCACTCCTTTCACTTTTTCGATGGCAGCGCTTCTTCGGAATTGCATTTCAAATCGTAGAACCAGAACAAAACGGATGAGTTAGGGCCGGATTTCGATAAGCTAACCATGGTTAACGTGTGGTTAAAGATATCCAAGTACTTTAGTGATATTTTTTTTCAGAAAAACTCTTCTTACAGATTTTAGAATAGACCAAAAGCTTTGCTTTACGCGAGAAAAAAACCTTAGCTTCCGAACACATTTTCGACTTTTTTGCTTATGAATGGAAACTTTGTAATTTAACAAATTTAAGTTTGGCATTTTTTGTCATATATCAACTCGGTATAATCCTAGAAGTTAGAAAATGCAGTTTTTAGACCGTGTCCAAATGTATGTATGTCCGTGTGCGTATGTAGTATTTTTCTTTGCTTGCTGACCGTCATCTCTTTCACATGTAGGTCTTATTGGGCCCTCTCTAGCGCTGTCAATAGGAATTGATTTCATCCAACTATTATTTTTTAATTTTAACTATTAATTTTTAATTTTTTCGAAAATTATAAATTATGATAAAATAAATAAAAATAATAAAGGCTTATTTACAAAGGGTAAAGATAATATGGAGAATAACCATTGGAAAGCATACTACTAATTTATTAGCAAAAACAATTGTATGATTTGCGATATAAGAGCAATTCTACCCTTGTTTGTTTTTTGAAAATGAAAAATGTTTGACTATAGTTGATCAGAAAAATTCCCAAAAAAAAAATCTATTCAGCAATAGAGAATCCGAAAAAGTGTAGTAATGGCGATATTTTGCGCAAAACTAAAATCTTTTTTGAAAAAGAGTTGCTGCTTTCACCAAATTACTTAGATATCCTTAATGTTAAAGTTAAGATCCCTGAGTGGCTGGGCTCTATTAACTTACCGGAAAATCGGCTGCTACAATGATAGACAATTTAGGGGTGAGTATGAATGTTATTGGAATATTTGAGTACAGATCCTCCATTGTTATCCAAAAACTACTCGACAAAGATGTATGACATGCTGGAAAAAACAGTGCCAGAAAAAGGACTACTTATAGCGTAAACCTTATCTAAAGTATTATTTTTGCACATGATCAAATAGCCCTGTCTATTTTTTTTTTCACATTCAGTTTTCGTTAGGAAATTATATAAAATGTCTAAAAAAACTTATGCACTTTTTCTTTCAGGCAACGATGTGTTTTTATTAGCTATAGTGACACTATTAAGCCAAATTTTGTTCAAAATTATGTTCACTCTAAAATGCACAGTTTTTACAAATTTGTTTTCACGCCTCATCGGAAAAACATCTGCAATCAATTCTAATATAGACAATAAACAATAGATTTCTTAACATGTCATATAAACACTCAAGTAACTGATAAAATCATTCAAATGGAAAACATCAAAAAATATTCAATAATTATATATCTATTCATAAAAATATTTTCTTGCATAAAAATACACGAATAATTTCTGATAAAATTGTGTAGAAAATCCTATAACAATGACTCAACTTATTTTGTAAAGATTGGCTGATTCATCTGAAAAAATGAGACCACCCAGATAATTTTTTTAATTTCATCAGAAACTGGAAGAGTATTTAAATACCAAACATTATTAGTATTTTACCCTTGATGTGCTCAAATTTATTCTTTCTCCACATCTCAATAATTTTGCACAGTAAAGGAACTCATATCTTCGAGTAGAATTAATCACTTGTTTTTACGACCACTCGATCAATTCCAAATGACTTTAATTCTTCGTTATCTTCACCAGCTATTTGCAGTGGATCATGACCTTTATTGCACCGCTGGTGGGTGACTTGGCAGCTTCAAAAGCCTCGACGGTTTTTTCCATGTGGAAGTGGTGCGTTATGAGGGGTTTAACGTTGACTTTGCCGGTAGCTACGAGTTCCAGGGCATCAGCGTAATCATTGGCATATCTGAAGACGCCACGAATGTCCACTTCACGAATGAGAGCATTTATTAATGGAATTTTCACCTCTGGAGCACCCATTCCCACCAGAACTGCAACTCCACCCGATTTAGTAGCCTGTAATTACAATTTTTGTATAACATAATATATTTAAGAATAAAATCTGGCAGTGGTAAGTTGAAAAATGTAGAAAAGAACAGAATATTTTTGTTGGACATTTTCTGGGATTCAAAAACCAGACCAACTCAAAAAGAATCGAAGGATGATAATAAATGAATAAATAAAGGAAAATAATTATTTTTTACGGTCGAGGCAATTGATCCAACAATTATCACCAATGTTCACATCCGTATATGTTTTCATACCGTACAAAGGAAAAAGTATGTATGTAAACATTATACTGACATATACAATGAGTGAAGAACTTCATTTGATTTTAATTATTTAACTCACAAAAATGGCAGTTCGGATCGATGACTCAGCTCCTGAGGCGTCAATAGTCCGTTCAGGTTCACCTCCCAATAGTTTATGAACTTCAGCCACAACTTGGGCTTCAGACAGACCCTTACTTAAAAGTGTCATGTCAGCACCCAATTCCTTAGCAATTTCCAATCGTCCTGGCACGATATCTGCGGAAGAAGAGAAGAAAAGAAGAAGAGCGTTACTCCATCATTAACCAGTTTTCGCGAAATTTCTTGATAATCTACAAGATTAGGAATCCTCATTGAATCCAATAGAATTTTTCCCAAAACTAGATGAGATAGAAGCAAAGGCGGGAAGGATTGGGATTTTCTTTCCAGTCAACCAGTTTCAGTTGACGTGGGATGCAAAAAATTGAGTGAAACAGGTTGCATAAACAATTATAGATGTGTGCCTTTATCAATCATCAATGACAACAAATATATACAAAGTATGTATATGTGTAAATATAACGTCACTGTCGAAACGAAACTACTTTAAAACACGCAAAAGATTTCTAATGAACTTTTAAAAGTTCCGTGACCAGAATTATTTTGAAATTTATTGGCTTGCGGATTGTTGTTGCGTTTATTTTCAGCATTTTACCAACGTTCTACAAACATTACAATCTGCATCATCAGAGCTATGAACTCCGATTTTGAGCTCTGATTCTTTTATTGATAAACTGATCAATGAAAAAAACTGATTAACTGGAATCACTCCCTTCCTGAATTATTCCTCCACTGCCATGTGAGGAGAGTATATAAGAACGACCCCAGACATTGGAGATTGGAGTTCTGAATCGGAGCTCGTAGCCCTGAAGATGCAGACTGTAATGCTTGCGAAACGTTGGCAAAATGCTAAAAATAAACGCAATATTCATCCGAAAGCCAATCATTTTAAAAATAAATCTTTTAGAAATACGCAAATATAGACACCTCTACGGCCAACATTTTCAAAAAGTAATAGATAAAACGATAACTAATATTTTCCAAGAATGGAAAGTCAACGCACAAACTGTACTATAGCTAATGTAATTTTACATAATCATCTCTTCATAAATTGCAAATTGAACTACATGATTATCCAATGATTTCGACATTTCGACAATCAACAATGAGCGCATTTTCACGATCCAGAAATTATCGTTCAACATAGTTGTATTGTAAATAAAGGCCAATGAATAATGATAGATAAATTACGGAAGAATTATTATTAGGAGTTAATCCCCATTTATGCATATCTATCAAATGAATGAAGACATTGGCCGTAATTTGATGGAAGGATCGATATTCGTCGCCAACAGTAAGTCGATATTCGAGCGACATTGGATCAACGTTGAGCCAACCTTGTACCAAGCTTGAACCAACCTTGAGCCAGAATTGTACTATTATTGGACCTACATCAATACCGCAACGAATTTTCAGAAAACTCACAGCCTAATCGTCTGCATCTTCGATCCCGGTTAACTTAAATCATTCGATTGATGATCAAAAAACTTTTTGCTCACATACATACACAGGAACATTTTTCGAAAAGTCTCATCTTCCAATTCCTTGTCAAAAAATAGGTCATTGTGATCGAAAAAATCTACAATTTTGAATCTGAAGATTGATAGATGATCAGAGTTATATGAGGAGAGTTAAGCTTAACTACAAAGTTAGTAATCCAAACAGGAAAAATTGCACACTCAGAATGGAACAATTGCAATGCTTCCATTCGGAAGGAAAAACTCACCAGTAATGAGTGTTTTGCTCGCCCCCATGGCCTTAGCAACTATTAGGGAAACGAGACCAATGGGTCCAGCTCCCAGTATCAACACTTTCGACCCGATTCCAATGCCCGCACGTTTACAAGCATGAACTCCCACGGCCAAGGGTTCCAACAGAGCACCTTCTTCTAGACTTACATGATCGGGTAATCTGCGGACATGACACAACCTCTATCCATTAGCAATTCACTGGTATATTTCTTTATGGAAATTTATTACTTGATTATAAAATTATTTTTTATTACTTAATTATAAAACTGAAAATTTCGATTTCTGCATGACCTTTCCAATTTTTTTTTCCATTTTCTAATTAATTTCCAACAATTTAAAGTTACGCATCGAGTTTGATAATATAACATTGTAATTACCCTAATTTAATGATGGAAATAAGTTATTACAATTTATCGACTAATAATTGCATGAGTAATTGGATATTTGCTGCGACAATTCAAAAATGATATTTATAAGAACAATTGTTGAGTGAATACTTTACTATTTTGAGAAGGACTGATTAATATCAGTTTATTTTTTTATAATTTCGATCAATTTTTCTGAAATGATAATTTTACTTCATCTTCCCTAGCAAAATGTAAGCAAACTTCAGGGAAAAATTATAGTGGTTGCCAAGAATTTCAAACGAATATATCAAATATCAATAATCATTTTCTAACAATGTACCAAGAGCGATGGGTTTTGGAGCAGAGATGAGTTAATGTTAAGGCTCGGGTAGATTATTTAGAAAAAATAATTTACTCCGAAATTTGGATTCCTAATTACTTCGGTAATTAATCGTTTCTTTCAATAATTGTTAGCTAGCGTTCTAGCAGTTGTGAACAACTAGACCGCTAGCTAACAATTATCGGAAAAAACGATTAATTGGCGGAGTAATTAGAAGTCCCAATTTTGGAGTAAATTGTCTTTTCCAGACAGTCCACCCGGGCCTTAAACAATACGCTAATATCTTTTTACTAAATCTGTTTAGTGACATTGTCTTTTTTATGCCAAAAATTTATCTCAAATATATTCAACACATATTTAATAAGTTTTTTTTTTAATAATCTTTCGTATAGATATCGTTTTCGTATCGAATACTGTATGGAGTTAGTGGAATCTACAGCTTAATTATAATTACTTGAAACAGAAATCAGCGGCATGTCTGTAGAATTTTCGGAGATTGCCGTGAACTGGTGGTGTTGCACAGAAGGACATTTCCGGACAGAGATTGTATTTTCCTTCTTTGCAATAATTACACATTCTGCAAGGTACTCCGGGTTCAATCGCCACTCGATCACCAATCTGAAATAAATTATGCCTTACAGTACCGGAATATTTCACGTAATCCACAAGCCACAATGATTTCAAGTTAATCGAGTCCATAGAAATAAAAAATAAAAATCTAAAACGTTCCGTAAATTTTCGGTTCTATCCCTAAAAGAGTACTAGTACGAGTATTTTTACATAACATTTCGTTTTATTGGAATTTTCTCTCCGTACATCAGTTAGAGCGTTTGCTTAAAATTACCTTTAGGTGCTTCACATTCTTTCCAAGTTTAGCAACAGTCCCCGCAGACTCGTGACCTATTATCATCGGCTTTTTCACAATAAAGTCACCAATTCTACCGTTCACCAGGTAGTGCACATCCGATCCGCAGATTCCAACGCATCCCATCTCCAAAAGAACATCTATTAAACAACACAATCATTAAAAATCCACTTGATTCATTTTGTTTCATTTTCACGGTAGATCTTTCATTTCTCTAAAAAATTTGAACAGTTACTTTTCTGCTTTTTCAAACTCGCAAAATAATTTTCATTCAAAAAATGTTCTATTTCTGTATATTTTTTACTTTTTCGCATCAACCGCTGTATACATGCGACATTATCCATTAATTACTTTATTTATTGTCTTCGCGAAATTCTAAAAGTTCATGCATTTTCAGCGTTATTGCACTCAGATGTTTTTTTCTGCGCTTATTGATTATGTCTTCGTGAATAAATTATCCAAATTGTTTAAGTTTTAATTTTAATTCCTAATAAAATTTGACAATGTGAAAATGACAACTGTGAAAATTCTTTGGAAGAATTGCAATGAGGAAATAATTATAAATATGATACTAAAGTTAAAATTTTTTCTTTCCCCCAGCTCTCATCGTTATATAGAATTACCAGATTACCTAGAAATGCTGATGATTATGCAATTGAAAATCGAATGGTAATAGATGAGATATTTCATTGCATTTCATGTCTACTCATCTCATGAATTTTTCAATGGTCTTTTTAAACAAATAAAGATCGTTGAAATTGATGAGAAAAAATATACCGTTTTCAAGTTTTATTATTATTCCAAGTCTTACGAAGTTTCATCATCGTCGAAGAATTGTTCTACACTCCCAGTAAACTTTTGCATAAATTCACAAAACTACCGGAAATTTAGAAAAATAAATGTGCGACTATGAAAATTTGTGAGTCATTGAAGAATGATAAATCCCAAAAACGTTATATTTTTTCACGGCAATTTCATCCAGGTTTTCCCAGAAATCTTTAAAAAACATGGAAAATTATAAGATATCAGTAATAACTTCTTAATTAAGTAAAACTAGAAAGAAAATTATTGAAAATTTCATGTGCAATTTTCTAACAGTATAAATAAACTCAATGTTAAATGAAAAATAATGAAAATAAAAAATGCAACTCACCGTTATCCCCTGGTTCCTCGATCGGGGTATTCTCCTACGATGAGGAAATACAAAATACAAAAATAGAATTGAGTGTAATAATAGAAGCAGTGTCAATGAAAATGAGTCCAATAATCTAAATCGTTGTAGAACTAAAGTTGACCTTGAGAGTAAGCACATTGTAAGTGTCACTTATAAGTGTTCATTGAATGAGTGGCGGCTGATATTGAACCGCCACGTGCACCGAGAAAACCATTTTCAAAATCTCCATTTCTGTCATATTATGAATTTATTATTTATTATATGTGTCAATTATGACAATTATATTGCTTCAAAAGATAATGTTTGTTACAATCCTGAGTAAATTCTCCCAATCATTATTAATGTTGTCAAAAGATAATCGAAATTCTCCTCTCAGGAAAGACGGAAAATTGTAAAGGAATAATAATTTTTGAAAGAGTGCATTAA
>NW_011887777.1:941534-944627 GCF_000806365.1 Fopius arisanus
GAATGAATGAATGATAAATAACAGAATAAAATTGCACTAACCAGGCGAATATCGTTGATACCGTAAAGGATAGCAGTAAGATTATTTGCTGCCATAATTATTTCTTCTCACGTGTCGAGCACGAGCAGGAAATCAGAAAGCTGGTGTTTCTTCGATGAACACTGACGGAATGAGCACCGAGTGCTCGTCTACTCAAAGCAGAACGTATAAACACTATCCTTATCATCACTCGGCATAAAAAGTCGGTGATTGCAAACCGTTATATCCCGAGAAACATCAGGACTTTATTTTCATTTAGTTTTTTTCTTTTCAAAGTTGATTACAAGCATCGCATGACAAAATGTTACAGATTTCCCGGAGAAAATATCACAATTTTTTCGTCTTCATTAGAATAGAATAGTTTGTAAAAAAATTTGCTAGATTTTTATGTAAACATCTGTCTCATTACCAAAGCAAAATGGATACTTTTCAGGAATTTATTTCAGTACTCATCGAGGCCGACATTAAAAGTAATTGATTCCAAGTCGTTGATTTTCAGGGACATCATAACTTTTCTCTTTTTTTTAAAGTTGCTTACAAACTCCCTTACTACATGATATCTGTTAGCATTAGGAGGAAATATAAGGGTTCCTCTATTGCATGAGTAATTATCGATGAAAAGAAATTGATAAACCTGTTCAGATAATGTGAGCCAAAGTGTCTAATCGCAGATTTTCTACTATTTATAACTGAGCACACATCGGCATTAGTCATTACTTTTTCATATTTTTTAATAATTTCGATAGAAAGATGCAGAATAATATCAAGTTGTCAATTAATAAATTTTCATGTAATGGACATTTTTAATGTACCAGTTAGTGATTGAAAAGTATTATTCAATTTATACTTGAATTTTACTTCTATTATACGAATATAATCGTTTCCATCGGTTGTTATACCACAGTTTAAACTATTCAACTGTAATTTGACATCTTCATTTTTCCGATGCTGCAATTCAGCCGTAAACTTGATAAATTTTAATCGAGAGTTACTGCACAGCAACATGAAAATAAAAGTGTGAAATGGAAATTATCATATATCATTTCTATACTAAAGATCACCATATCATTTCTATACTGAAGACAATGAACAATGTACTAATTTTATCTGTAATTGAAACTTTTAAAAAAATTTCAACAATCCTTTGTCTTCTGCTTTATTCAACAGGAGAAATAATTTTTAATTGTTCCGACGCACTCGTCAATTTCTCCCCAATTTCCTCGAGTTCGTCTTGAAAGGACCTCTAAAGATGTGAATTAATTCCAATCAATTTGTGGATGATAACCGCGTGCGGCCTTCAACCGTCAATTCAGTTACGTCAGTTCTTATCTACAAAACAGAGTAAGTAAACACAAGATTTTGCAAGACTCACAGCTGCAATCAACAGCGCATTGAAACTTTAATAATAAAATACATTTTTAACCGACTTATCATACACAGAGAGGAGATATTTCCGTGGGTTAAAGGAGAACAAGAGATTTTAGTAATTAATCCCCCCCCCAGAATCCACCAGTGGACTGTTGAATGTTGTCCCTGTTGTCTCGTCGAATTCTAGTGGTGGCACTGGCCTCTCCCTTAGCCAGAATCTTTCTCGATTGAGCTTTCTTATTTCTTTTCTGAAGAGCTAGCTTTGCACGCGCCTTAATCACTTCAGGAGGAATTGTCGCTGTGGTCGAGGTGCTTCTGACACTTCTCGAGTCATACTCCAGGTCAGAACTATTTACTGCCATTGAAAGATTGATTAATTCCGGAACGACGTCATCTTCTTCCCTCTGCTGATGAGTCTCAATACTTGTAGTATCTGGGAGTTCTACGGAGCAGATATGTTCGTCTGAAGGCAAATCCTGCTGCTCATCGAAATTATCAGGAAGAATCTCTATGTTCTGATCCTCAGGAGAGTCTACGGCGTTCAGGAGTTCTTCAGGAGTCTCCTCACCCTCTTCGATTCCCATTTCAATCAGCAAATCTTTTTCCATCTGCCTCGTCAGGCCACTTGCTTTTATTTCCACATCAACGCAATCCTCACGACTAAAAAATATTAAATAATAAAGACACAGGACGAAAAAAAAAGAAATCAAAGGTAGTTCGACTTGTTTCCTAGTGGAGTTTGCGGGGAATATCTCATACATAGAGAGGGAGAAAAACTTCAAAAAAGGTCTTTATAAAATTTCCATTAAATCTATTAAATTCCGAAATATTTCTCGAAAAATTACTTAGTTGAATAAATTCATTGCAAGTCATCTTTTTTCACAGTCGAATTTCTGAAAAATATTCCGAAATCCCGAATAGTAGATTCTAAGATCTCCTTCGGTAATTTATCCATTTAGAATTTCAAGTGGTTAAAATTTACCATTGTACAACTGAGATAAATCGTAAAATGGCAGTTTACGTTAATTTTCAACATAATACTCACTCGATATCCTTAAACGATGGATATAGTTCGCTTTCAT
This sequence comes from Fopius arisanus, assembly GCF_000806365.1. Classification (NCBI taxonomy): domain Eukaryota; kingdom Metazoa; phylum Arthropoda; class Insecta; order Hymenoptera; family Braconidae; genus Fopius; species Fopius arisanus. The sequence continues at coordinate 944,024 of NW_011887777.1, forward strand.
ACCCGAACCTACGTCTGAAGAAGTCCCTAATACATTTCACATCCCTCTCGAAGTAATATTCAGCATTAACGTGTTCAGTGGAAATCATCTGAGGGAAATCTATGACTACAGGTTTTCCCTCATTAGTAATCATGATGTTGAACTCATTGAAATCTCCATGAATAACGCCGTGATTCCCGAATCTCACTATCAGGTCCATTAGTTGATCGTAAAGGTTTTCAACGTTATCTACTTCATGGACTCCACATCTACAAACAAATGCAAAAATCAAAACCATTGATTTTTAGCCGTTTACATTTTTTTTTCATTCCAACCGGAGAGAATTCTGATATTTTGAACATGTTCCAATAATGGTAATCATTGATTTCCGTAAAGTACATTTTAATTATTCTATTTCACTTCCAATTTTTTAATGAATTTGAAGTTTTTGTCGAATATTGTGTTTTCTCCTTTTTAAAAATTGTTTTAAGAAAAACCCCCAAAAAACTTAAACTTTGTTTGCATTGTCCAATAAAAAAATGAAATTTTCTATTCGTAAGTCTCAGTCAAATATTAATTTTTGTTTAATCCAATAGTCTTATTTTTTCACAATTTTTAAATTAAA
>NW_011887777.1:945227-947023 GCF_000806365.1 Fopius arisanus
CAAGTCCTACCTAGCCTGTGTAGTTTCAGACACACTGGATGCCCTCTCTCGTCTGCAACAACATAAATGTTGGACTCCTTGCCGACACCAATCTGATTTCCAAAGGACGAGACTATCCCACGTGAAACCAAGACCTTCAGTGCCAGGTAATCATAGCCAGCGTTTGTCAAACGATACCCATCGTCTGGAAAATTTTTAATTGAAGAGAATAATTCAGGAAAAGGTACTACCTTATATTTTTCGACAATAACAACTTGAGTAAATGTGTACAAGCTACCCTACACAAAAAACGTGAAAAACCTCTAATTAATCCAAATTAATTTTGTGGGAATTATACCAGCTACGTCCCCATCGCGAACCCAGACCAATTCTGAACATTGCTATGATTATAATATAATAACACATCATGCGTTTTTCATTTATTAAAAACCATTGCAATTGATATATATATTTTTTTGATGATACACCTCTAAAAGGAAGGATCAGAAGAGTAATACCGTACCCTTGGACCAGTACCCATAGTCAAAGATGAGGTAACTTGAAATTAAACTAGAGTTCATCATGCTCTTGTGAATAGAAGCGGTAATGTTTACCTACAAATATAGAGGAGTATTTGGAATGAAGAAAAAAAAACAATAGAAAACAGAATCTTGAGTGATGACTTGCGATTTTCTCCATCAGAGTTGACCTTATTTGTGAATTTTTTGTTTCTAACTAAACGATTGTTGAACTTACAGTGTTTTCCTCGCTCGTAACTGACCAGTCTGTGTTTACTCAGTTCCTTTAGGAGCTTGTGTACCCCTCCGTGACGAAGATTAGCTATTTGTGCTACCAAGGACCCTGGCACCAATTCGTGATTCTTCATTCCCATTTCGATCTTGACAAAAAAAATGGATCAGCAAAAAATTCAGGCAACTTTTTTTATAAAAGAATATACATGCTGTTATTAATCAACTATTTGCCTTCGAATGAATCCTCTCTTAGCTAGAGATTAATTAGGATTCGATCAAAAAGTGATCATTATGTAGCCGAAATTTAATACGGATTTATTTAGAAGTTAATCCAGATTGGTCGACTAGGAGTCAATATGAATAATTCTTCGATGGAATAAATAGATACCTGATTTCAATAGAGATAAATATTCTAATTCGAGCACATGATGGTATTGTATAACTTGATTAATAAAATGCTATTCTTACTCTCGTTCAACGCGATTATGAGCATCTGGAAATAAATTTCTAATTCTAGTTGTAATATTGTCAGTAGTCATGAACAACTAAAAGAAATCTATTTTTTAATTCAAATTACACAAACAATTAGGGTATGCTAGAGTAATATGGACACCCATTAAATATTGTACCATTCTTAATGTTTACCATTTTTCTACGTTTAAACAAACATAAATAGATAAATTGAATATTTAACAATCAGGCAATTGATAGACTCACGTGAGATAAAAAAATTACGTTTAATAATGCAAAAAAATCGCTAATAATAATGTCCATCGTCGAAAGGAATTAGCATTTTAATTATCGGTGGTTTAACGATATTTATAACAATTCACGTCAATTCCACTCAAATACCAAATCATCTTGCTCGTCTTACTCTAAAGGATGCCTATTATTGACCATTACTTTAAATAGAGCAGTAAATATTCATTTGTTCATAAATTTCCTGTTATCTAAACCAATGTTGACTCATTTTCCGACAAATTGTGTTGATAATTATGCAAGGGTCTGTTGAGATTGCTTGGAAATAACTTGAATAGAAAAATACAGTATTGTAAAAATGAAGAT
>NW_011887777.1:948363-954080 GCF_000806365.1 Fopius arisanus
TTTATATATGAATTTACTACCAGATCTGTTCAATTTTTACACTTGGTATTCCGCGTCAAATGTATTCCGGCAATACATATTTCATCAGTGACTGGTTGAATAATGATTTGTTCGATTTAAATTTATTAAACATTTAAATTTCGAGTTTTTAAGAACCGGCAAGATTTTTTTCTTGTATTTTTCAAGCTTTAAATGTTCATAATAATGAATTTCCGAAAGCAACGTAATTTTTGTAGTCAATGAAGCAGTTAAAGGACAATTGGCTAGAGGCAACGACAATGTAATAACTATTGTTTACGGTAAGTTATTAATTAACTGTTTTCCTCTCATTCAACTTTTTGCCAAACATTAATTAAAAATCCCTCATACAAAGTGTTCAATTTAGCTCACGTTTTTTATTATACACTTGCAATTTTTGAGGACATGTGATGGCATGCGACAATTTCGGAATATCTCAAGCCAAAAAAAGGAACAAATTTAGGGATTAAAAGAACCTCCAACTAGACCTTAATGTTCATTGAAAATATCAAAGAATTTTTCAAATTACTGATTTATTTTCAATATCTTTTTTCAACATGACTTACAATAAGCGCATTGTAATAATTAAATAACAGTACATATAATTATGGTCTGTTTCCTGACGTTGACTGATTAAATCTCTGGCAATGTCGAGTATGAAAGCATGTGTGGGCTACAGGAGCTGTTCATTAGAATGAAATAAATCATGATGATGATAATCTCCAGTTACTTTCATTAATCGTATTATATCATATAACAGTAAACCTCTGTACAATTTGAACGGTCGTCCTTGATGCTTGAATTTAGGTACTTGACTTGATTATTAAATGTTGTCCGTATTAATGTTAATTTTGCTATCGCTTATTGAACAACAATCGTGTCAATATTTTTTTCCTTAATCGTTGCAGTTTTTCAACAGAGAAAAGACTTATTTGATAATCAGAGGATACACGACACAAATAACTACATCATTTTACAGAGAGTCTTGGAGTTTTATTTTCTTTTTTTTTTATTTGTTAATTGGCTTTTCAATGATTACTTAGACACCAGACCAAGACGCATCATTTCTTTGAGGAGCTCTCGGCCCATTTGTGCAGGACTCCTTGTCACGATTACACCGGCCTGAAACAGATATTTCGTGTAGAGTCAATTATTTCATTTCTAAGTTTCTAGGATAATTGAAATTTCAGTTTGAATTTTCCTAAGGAAAAAGTTCAGGTATGATTATGTCGTGTGCTATTATCGTGAATGCTAGTTACATTAATTTAATATTTTTTCAATCTAAACTATTTAGAAATTGTTAAATCATGAGTGTATGATTAAAAAACTAATCATTTTGAAAAAGCTTTTTTCATTCATATAGAATATTGGAAAAGTCAAATAGAGAGGAAAATTCAATGGCTGATTTACCGCAACAACTTGTAAATTATTTCTTTACAATTTTTTTCGTATTCAAGTTGTTTTCCAATGTCAATTAAAAATATTCTTCCAAAATCTTCACAGTTTTTCACTTCTTCTGTATTGGATTATTATAATTTTTAATTTTGGCCCATATCGGACATAAAAATCAATAAATAATTAAGATGGCAAAAATTATTTTAAAAAATTGAATAATACTCAAAAGATAATCGATTGCCAGAGTACGAATATTTCGATTGTGATTGAAAGAAAAAATAGATTCTGAAATTTATCAAATAATAAATCGAAGAATTTCAATGAGCAGAATGAATTTTCGAATAAAAAAAGAAAACAAATCTTTATAAAATTTTGACACTTCAGAGAAATTTCAATTAGTGAATCTAAAATGTTAATATTGGGAATTTTCAGAGTAAACCTTCAAAATGATTATGAAAAAGTGAAAGAAAAGAAGTATTTATGGGGAAATAAATTATTAACCTTTTCGAGGGCATTAATTTTATCCTGAGCTCCACCTTTACCCCCTGAGATGATGGCACCAGCGTGGCCCATTCTACGACCAGGCGGGGCAGTGATTCCAGCGATGAATGAAACGACTGGTTTAGCTTTCGCTCCCTGGAAAAATAATGATAATTCTTATGTATTGTGTCACTTGATTAATACAGAGGATTATTATTGTCTTGAATTCCCTAAGTCCTATTGAAATGAAAGTGAGAACAATAATGAAATAATTATACTCAACCCACAGTGTTATGTTCGATGAGGTACTCAGCAGCAGATTCCTCAGCGCTACCACCGATTTCTCCAATCATGATGATCCCATCGGTACCAGGATCCCTTAGAAATACTTCCAAGCAGTCAATGAAGTCTGTGCCATTGAAAGGATCACCACCGATCCCAACACAAAGGGACTGACCCAGTCCAGTCTACACAAAATCAGAAAATTGTTTCGAACAATTCTTAAACTATTAATCCTAGTTCCCTCACCTTCTTTCTGACTTTTGCATTTGAACTGCTCTATTATGCTCATTAATCGAAGAATAAGTTCAAAAGTAGTTTGGAAAGATTATGGAGTTTGCAAGAATCAAATTGTTTTTTGTCAATTTTTCTACTCAATTATCTTGTAGATATTAGAGAATACAAATGAGTTTGTAACAATCCTCTCGCGTAAAACGGTGCAATGCACTTGATTTCTAGGATTACATACAATTCTTTCGAACAATATTAAAAAACAATCTGTCAAAAAACCCTTAACCCTAACATTTATTGGAATATTTTGAGAAAAATCTGTTCGTAATGTCAACAATTGACTACAATAAACTGAATCTTTGATGCTATAGTTTTGTATTGTGTAAAATGTGATCAATTAACCAAAAATTACGTTCTATTGATTTATAAACCTATAAAATTCAACGCCCAGCATGACCCGGTGATAAACGGAACCTCCAAAATGAACAAACAAATCTAGAATGTTTATAAATGAAAAATTAGTTACCAAAGTTGTTTGATTCACAGCCTCGTACGTCAGCGTCCCAGACCTTGAAACGATACCAATTTTCCCCTTCTGATGAATATGTCCTGGCATGATACCAATTTTACACTGAAGTAACAAAAAAAATACTATATTGTATTATATTCTTCTACGCCTGAAAAAAAACCCAACAATTTGTTTCTGGATTATATGATTATGGTTCCTTGATATAAAGTCATGAACAATTGAGTACCATTTACACCAGATTGTAAATGTGAGATAACTCCAATGAAATATTGTTCTTAATTATGAATTTATATCGGCATCTATCGATTTAATGGGCAAATATCGAAGAACTTGTTCGTTGCTGATTAAGAGTTTTTTTTTTAATGCTTATTTTACATCGCTTCGAGTCGGAGGAGACTATGTGGCGATTGATCAAGACTTTTTTTGAACCTGGTTAGATCTCACCAGTCTACCCGGCCAGGAATAGAACCTGGAACCTATCCGTTGTGAGGCAACGGCCTTAACCACTACGCCAGGCTTCCGGTGTCTGATTAAGGGTGTTGTACACCCATATACAGCCAAAATTAAGGTTTTTTTTTCATTTTTCTGGCAAACTTACTATGGCATTGACGTGAAAATATATAACGTTTTTACGTTTTGTCATTATTTAATGACTCACGAAGTTTCAAAGTTGTGCGAACATTTTTCTACTTTTTTTCTAAACTGTTAAACTGAATCACAAAACGGCAGAGAAAATGCATGAAAATGATCGAATCATCATGAAATTTCGTGAGTCATTAGATAATGAAAAAACTAAGAAGTGTTATATTTTTTCCCATCAATACCATTAATAGTTTTCCAGAAAAATGAAAAAAAACGTGAATTTTGGCTATATGTGTGTAAAACATCCTTAAATTCCGAAGAAAATTTTTGCATTATAAACTTGGCATTATCTCACTACGTCAAAATAATCATTATCCATAAAAAAACTTGATAAAGACAGAGTCTAAATAAGACCCAGTACTTTATGTGGCAATCAAGATTTATATCGTCATGAAAGGTTAAAATGGTTTTTTATTAAACATTGAAATGTAAAAATATCAAAGAACTACTCGAAGTTTCATAAACAACTATTCACTGTTTTGCAGCAAGTTTTTATTGATTTGAAATGAATTCTTCTGATGGAATGTAGTTGAAAAATAAACATACTACTAAAAATATTAAAAAGTTAAATGCACCAACGTTTAGTTGTTCCATTAAATTCTGTACCTGTTCTGGTGCGATGATACCTGGACAATTAGGCCCTATAAGTCTTGATTTATTCTGCTCAAGTAACCGTCTTTTAACCTTAACCATGTCATGCTGAGGAACTCCCTCAGTTATGCAAACAATTAGAGGCATTTCTGCATCGAGTGCCTCCATGATGGCAGCTGCTGCAGCTGGTGGTGGCACATAGATGACAGAGGCTGTTGCACCTGTTGCATCTTTCGCCTAATAAGTCAGGAAAAATCGTCGATCAATTCTTCCGATAGAGAGAAAAAAAGAAACGAAGAAAATTCACCTCCTTCACTGTTTTATAAACAGGCTTTCCCAAGTGTTCAGTTCCAGCTTTTTTCGGGTTAACACCCCCCACGACTTTTGTCCCATAGTCAATCGCCTGTTGACAATGGAAAGTTCCCTGTTTACCAGTGAATCCCTGACAGATGACTTTAGTATTCGAGTCAATCTTCAGGTTTTTCCTCGTCTCTGTGTAATTGAATCTAACTTGTGCATTGATGAGGCTGTTTGGTCTCCGAACTGAAAATAGAAACCTCAATCAATTAATTATCCTCCGAATACTTCACACAAAAAAATATTTCCAAAACTACAATGGCAAAATGGAGACATGGCATTGTTTTTCAAAGTTAGAAAGCGTATTGAATTGTTGATACGATGGAATGTGTTTTCCTTGCAGAATGTTCTCGTTTCTCTCCATAATAACTGTAGATTATTTTCTGAATATTTAACGAGGCTTATTTTACATTCTCCCAACTTTGGACTTCTTATCTCAACAATTTATGTCATATCTCAAAGTATCGGCGAGATGAGCTCAAGTGAAGATGAAATACTTTGTAAGTAATAATGGTTTCCTATCAGTTCAGACTGAGCTCGATCCTCAAATACTTTCAAATTACCAGCATAGATGAATATTGATGTTTTTCTAAAATTTCATGAAATCCAGAATAAGTTGCAGGCTAGCTGAAAGAATGTAAATATTCGACAAGCCCAATATTTCCATTAAGAGTTTTAAGTATGTCACAAAAACTCATTGGGACATAAAGGTATTTTTAAATAACAATGTGGATCAGAGCTCGATTGACTTTAGCGACGATTTTGTCAGTGTTTCAAGGGCAACAATGTCCATGGTACACTGCCGTTTGGTATCGAGGTCATGGGCACCGCAAATAGCCATCCAAAGTGAGAATCAAAACGTCTGTCATCTGTCGTCCAACAATTGCTATTAATTGTACTTAAATATTGCCCCAGCGCTGATAACAATCCTCTTCCTCAGGCCTCTCAGAGTACTGACAAATATCTAAACGAAATCTCCATTAATTCATGAATCGAAAAATAAATATTCAATGACTATGACCTTCTTATATAATAAAATGTTTAGGACCGGTCTGGCACCTATTTCTGATTATTTCAACGACTTTTACACCTCTATATATAGACAATGATAATGATGGAGAATGAGATGATGTGTACACAAGTAATGCAAATACTCAATTACACATAAATCATGAAGGTTCAAAGTATGAAGAAC